>NW_012098321.1:2824779-2829604 GCF_000951045.1 Mandrillus leucophaeus
AAGATTGAAAATAACACTAATAGAAAAAAATTACACATAAGATAGTAACTAACAGTAGTGCAACAGTGTAGCTATATTGGTTAGAATAAAATATAGTCGATCCTGCAGAAAACTCTCTGAAGGAAGAGATGGAGAAAACATAAAAGAAAGGCAAAGACATACGTAGTGAAGATAAAAATAAAAATAGAGGTGCTAACAGCTATGAAATAGGAGTCAGAGAAAAATAAATGATTATGGAAATAAATACTTGAAAACAAATGAAGACAGTTTCTCAAATAAAAAATTAATCAATTGTATACTGACAAATTCTGCAGTGTGAACACCACATATATAAAAGAAAACAAAGTAGATACTCTACATTATAGCTTTGAACTGCACTTTTTTTTACCTTAATATCCAGGATACATATGCAGAATGTGCAGATTTGTTACATAGGTATATATGTGCCATGGTGGTTGGCTGCAGCTATCAACCTGTCACCTAAGTTTTAAGCGCCACATACATTAGCTACTTGTCCTGATGCTCCTCCTCCACTTCCCCCTGTCCTGACAGGCCCCAGTGTTTGTTGTTCTCCTCCCAGCATCCATGTGAAGAATACATTTTTTATAGGAAACTATAAAACTATACATAGTAGAAAACATACAAAGCATATGCATTTAAAAAGAAACAAAGATGATATTGAGATCTAATTTTTCAATGGTAATATTGCATGTAAATCAATCAAATAATGTATTTCACCAAATAAAGAACAAGTACATATGAAGTACAATCTGATTACAGTAATTCAAATATAAGAGAATTATCAAAGTATTTTTGGCATACTAAATCTCATAATATTTCACTCCCAAAAAATCATATTTTGAAGCAGGCTTTGATCACATGTTTGAAGTGGAGGACAAGTGACATTCAAGCTGTGACATGAGATAGCGTACTTTCCCATCATCCACAGGGGATACATTCTGAGACCCCCACTGGATGTCTGAAACCATGGGTAGTACTGAATCCTACATATTATTAAGGTTTTTTTTCTATACATACATAAAGTTTAACTTATAAATTCAGGAGAATAAAATTTAATTTATAAACTCAGCAGAATAAGAGATGAACAATAACAAATTAGAAACAAAATAATTATAAGAATATATTATACTGAAAGTTATGTAAATGTAGTACTTCTTTCTCTGTCTTCTAAATTATCTTTTTATACCTATTTTCAGGTGGCTGTTGACCAAGGGTGACTGAAATGAGTAAAATTAAACCATGAATAAGGGAAGACTGCTGTATGTAAAATAGTTACCTACAATAGCACAATTTTGTTGCTTATGAAACAACTAGAATGAAAGGGGAGGGAGAGAGGGAGAGAAAGAGAAAGAGGGAGAGAGTGCAACCCCAAATTTTAAAGCAAGATATTATCAGATAAGGTTTGGAGAGTGGGGGACCAAGTAATAAAAAGGTGGGCTAATGTTATTGTCTAATTATGGAAGACAAGACAATAGCATTCAATTTTAATAACATATGAGAACAGTTTTAAGAACTATTTAAAAAGTGGGACAACCTGAAAATTAATTAGGGTAGAAATGACCAAACATACCACAAATTAAACTTAATAGACAAAACACTGGATAAAATATAAAATCCAGGTATGTACTGTTTATAACAGAAACATATAAAGTATAAGGACTCCTAAAGATTGAAAATAACACTAATAGAAAAAAATTACACATAAGATAGTAACTAACAGTAGTGCAACAGTGTAGCTATATTGGTAAGAATAAAATATACTGAAAGAAAAATATTAAAATTATAAATTAAGTGTGTTACTGAATAGTATTAAATATTGAAAGTTTTAATTTGTCACAAAGATGTAACTCTTTCAAATATATGTGCACCAGATGAAAGTTAACAATATTAAAAAAATTAAATATTAGAATCTTATATAAATGTAGATTTTTATAAAATATAAAATCCAAAGAAAAGAAAATTAATATAACTACAGAGAAAATAGTCTATAACATAAGAATTTTCTATGTACATCACTTGATTGTTGATAGGATAAAATTAAATATTAGCAATGCTGTGAGAGAAGTAACTAACACAATTTGCAAGTTTGCCTTTTTGATAAAAAGAGAGTTCTCATTCATGACTTAGATAATATAGGTTTTTCTTATGTACATAGAAATAATATAAAATAGTCACAAATTAGGCTAAAAAAAAGCTCAGCAAATTTCAACAATGTTCATCACATATATCTGAGATAAAATTAAATAAACTCAATATATATCTTGTGGTTTAAGAGGAAATAATATAATTTTGTTTAAATGACTAGTTCTTAATGCTTTAAGAAAAAAATAAGAAAATGTCAGAAAGGAAATACAAGATATAAAAAAACTAATGTTTATACAAAATTGAAAATGCAATAACTTAAATAAACATCTTCATTGAATGAACTCAATCAATAGTGGAGTAAAAACGACAGAAGAGAAAATAGATAAAACTTCCCAAATTTGGTAAAAGATCTAAACTAGGTTAAATAAGTCTAGCAAACCCCAGACAGGATGGAACCAAATAAATCTACTTCAAAACACATAATTAAATTCCTGAAAACTAATGACAAAAAGAAAACTTACAAGGAGCCCGAGAGAAATGAAGCACTATTTTCTAAGGAAAGACCAATGTGAATAACTATGATTTTTTCATCTGAAACCATAGAGGCTAGAAGGAAGCAGCATAACATTTTTGTAGTAGTTACTGAAAGTATTTGCAAATCATGAATTTTATATCCAGCTAAAGTATTCTTCAGAAGTGAAAACCACATAAAGATAATCTCAAATGAAAGAAAACTGAGAGAATTTGTTGTTAGCAAATTCCCTTAAGGAATGACTGGCAGGGCGCAGTGTCTCATGCCTGTAATCCCAGCACTTTGGGAGGCCGAGATGGGCGGATCACAAGGTCAGGATTTTGAGACCAGCCAGCCCAACATGGCAAAACCCATCTCTACTAAAAATACAAAATATTAGTCAGGCGTGGTGGCGGGCACCTGTAATCCCAGCTATTCAGGAGGCTGAGTCAGGAGAATTGCTTGAACCCGGGAGGCAGAGGTTGCAGTGAGCCAAGATCCTGCCACTGCAATCTAGCCTAGGTGAAAAGAGTGAAACTCCATCAAAAAAAAAAAGAAAAAAAAAAAGGCAAAACAGATTACTTAAAAGGTAAAAATATAGTAACAGAAAAAATGGGACTTCACAAAGGAAAGGAGAACATAAGGATGGGAGGAAATGGAGAACATGTAACAGACTCCCTTACTTTTTATGAGTATTGTATATTATATTTGATAGTTGAAACAAACATAACACCATCTGAAATGACACTCAATGTGTATAGAGAAAATATTTAAGGGAATTGTGTTTTAACAGTGTAAAATAGTGTAGGCCATTATGGATTTTCATCATATAGTCAGTTATGCCAGCATATGTCTTAAAGAGAACTTTTGTCTCAGTAAATTGAACTACTGCATTGTTAAAGATTAGCTTCTCCTATGCATGAGGATTCACTCTGGCTTCTCTTCTCTATGACTTTGATCTACAACAAAATTATATTTACGGCATTTGATTCTGAACTGATATAAGGGAGTCTTTCATTATTGCTGCTTTATAGCTATCTTCTTAAGTATTTTTCCTTCATTTAAATGTTAAAAATCACTGCATCCAAATTACAAAAAAAAACCAAAAACAAAAACAAAAAAAAACCCCTCATATTAGTATGCTCATATTAGCAAGGGGAAATCAAATGTTTAGTATATTGTTTATTAAATCTCCTCATCCAGAAGATTTTATGCATTTCAATTCACTCAGATCCTCTATCAAATGACTTGAAGTGGGTGATATCCTTATAACCAGATTGTGCCTTTACAATATAGTGTGGAATTAGACAATTGTATGAATTGTGGTGCCGTTAAGTAAACCGGTAATATGGAGAGAATGGAAAATTTATCTTCAAACATAACACTTGTCTAATATAATAGAAGTGGCAGATGACACAAGGAGAATTGATGGCTCATTTTCCAAGTATCTTGAATTATAAAATAGCATTTTGGTAATTTAAATGATTTAACACGAACTAATGTAAAGTCTTTGCATATAAATTAAAAATGTAATTAAATGGGATAGAGTACATTTTGTTTGACAGCAGTTTATATAAAAGATGTGGATTCTAATTGACCCCTAGCCTCTTATGAGATAAGAGTTTGCTCCGCTGTTGTCTGCTGATGTTATCATCAGAGCATATTAGTACAGAGTATCCTAGTAAAGACAGAATGGGCCTGTGAAGGGTTGTTTGGTGATATTTGGAGAATTACTCCCAGTTCTGGATATTTCAGAGGGTCTCAGTCATACTAGAATGGAACACTTTCACAAGGGGAGAAAAGGATGAAGAGGGATGTGAAAGTCCTACCATATAGAGGGAGTCTCAGGAAACAGAGATGTTAAATAGGAGAAGGAAAACTACACTGGAGCAGTTGGGGTGTGAAAAACATGAAAGCTGGTTTTATACACTTGAAAACATTATGAGACAGTAAAAGCATTGATTTTTCCCATATATTTAGATTTTAAAGGGAACATTTTAGCTGAATAGAAAACAACAACAAAAAAATTACCACTGTTTCCAGTCTTGGGGTAGAGCTGATTAATATTTTTTAAAGAAAGCTGGTAGCAAATGCAATTTAAAACATTTCTTTATTGTATTAGTTGAAAGCCGTTAAAAGTAGTTCAATTCTAGCCAGGCGCGGTGGCTCACGCCTGTAATCCCAGCACTTTGGGTGGCTGAGGCGGGC
>NW_012098321.1:2830924-2835015 GCF_000951045.1 Mandrillus leucophaeus
GGGTGCAGCACACCAACATGGCACAAGTATACATATGTAACAAACCTGCACGTTATGCACATGTACCCTAGAACTTAAAGTATAATAAGAATTTAAAAAAAGAAAAAAAGTAGTTCAATTCATTTTTCTCAGTAACAGTTCAAATACCCTTTTCTTTATTTTCCAATTACCTACACCTAGCAGCTGCTCTGGAGATTCTCACTCTTTATTCTCCCAACATTCTTTTAGGCAATGCTAGCGGTACCTTCTTCCCCCTCTTGTCTCAGCTCTTCATTAGGTAAATGAACTTATTTACTTTGCTCTTAGTTATACTTGAAGGAATAGGGCAGTCCACGAGCTGATCGCGCAAACAAAAAACTTGCTCTATGTTTGCAGTGAGAGGTTATTGCAGGCAATGGGATATGTTTAATAATATTCATACATCATTGTCCATGGTATATGAAAAATATAACTCTTTATAAAAGGTATAGAATCTTCATGATAAATTGTACCCTGTGTTATTCTACATTTTAAGAAAAGTTCTAGAATAACATTTAGTGGAAATACTATAGAAATGACTATTCTATGCACAGTAAATGATACATTTTCTTCAAACTTTTCCCCCTATACAGGAAAGAGCATAATTACCACATATATATATGTATGTGTGTATATATATTTACATATATATACACACACATACACATGCCTTAAAAATTGAATGAACGCATTTTACTACATACTTCAAAGCAGAGCTAGTGCCATGAAGATGTTTTTTATCGTTTTAAAAGTGTTAATAAAGGGTATCCATATTGTTCCATTTGTTTGTTTCTAAAACATTAGAATTGCATTTTGAATTTTTTTTAATGCCATGGTAAACTTAGTTTCTTCTGACATACGTTTCAACATAAATGTAAGATATAAATTATGATAGTATTTATCTGGTAACTAGCATAAGCATAGCAAACAAGTTTTTACTTTATTTTGTTTTTACATTTTAAATAAATAAGTCATTTTGTTGCTTTATGACTTTGGTAAAGACAAGTTTTGATTCTAAATGTTTCTGGATAATTCCTTTAGCTATGTGGTATATATGTGCCAGAAATCTAAGTATATATGCATGTATGCATGTATAATGACGGTATTGATTAATTCTGTAATTAATGTATTGATACTAGTAACTAAAATGGAGCATCTCATTGCCAGTCTAGTTCGTTCCAACATCTTGTCCACTGTATCTGATAGTGATAACCTCCACTACCTGGCAATTTATACAAATATTGATCACAGTGAGTGAAATATATACATGTTCAACTATGGCACTTTTACATTTAAAGATCACAGACTAGGTTATGGATAGGAGGCAAGAAATATATTGCAGGCTCTTCAAACTAACGTTTAGTATATTTGATCTATGTGAAATAGTTAAGATAATTTGGAATCTTAAAATATTTTATTTGGAGAGATATTTTTAAACTACTTACTAATATTTCTATTTTATTTTTCTCACTTCAGCTAATTAAGTCAGAAATTTAAAAATACATTACATATTTCAAAATACTCTTGAAATCACTTCAGGCTTTTGTAAATTGTGTGCAACAGACTATTTGAGATAAGTCTAGTAAAATTTAGAATTTCATTTATTTTTTTTAAAATTTACACTGTATAGCATTCCATACAGTAATTTAGGTAGTAAGGTGAATCCTTAACTCACAGTTTTGAAACACTAAATATATGAAACCACATGAAGTTTTGAAATAATGCTACATTTTCTATCTTTAGGTCTATCTTTTTAATTTAACTTACACTTTTACACAATTTTCTTAGGAAAAGTAAAAATCAAATAAAAGCTGACATGAAGAAAATATTTCAATGTCTCATAAAAATAAAGCATAGTTGGCACTAGTAGGAGGATATGTCCCTATTTATAGATCTGCTACAATCATTTAACAAGGAAAATAGATGATAAGCATTGCCCGATGAAATTTTCCAAAAAGAAAATAATTTTCCTTAGTGATTAAGCTTATTCTGTCAAATTATGATATCAGTGTAATTCAATCTGCTTTAAAAATGCATATCCCATTCCTCCTACTCTTCTCTCATTTTAAGCAGGTGATTTTCCAGCTTTATAAAATAGCAGATTATTTGATGCATAGCTAATACATATATACGCATTTCATAAGAATTTAACATGTAAATAAAAGTGATTTGTTCATCCAGAATTTACAATTTTAGAGGAAAATTCCAGCTGGTAGTTGGAGAGGAGAGGAAGCTTGTCTAATAAGAACAAACTAAACTCTGAAATATGCGGTATTGCCTTTTCTTATTCTATCCTCCATAAGTGTTCTAATATAGCCACAGGCAGGACTTAGTGCCTGGCTCAGGGGTCAAAGAGAAATGCAGTGACTGCCTTTCCAAAGTTGCTGTTGCTCAAATTAGTCTGCCTCACGGGGAACCTAAGTACCTTTTCCAGGGGATCTGCTTGAATTCTAAATTTTTTGGTACTTCAGGCATAACTTCAATGTAACCAGACAGAAAAAACTTTAAAGATATTTGAGATAATTTTTATGTAATTTTTTGTAATAATTTTCATAATTAAAACATACTTGTAAGGTTTCTTAAAATATATAATCATCCCTACCATATTTAAAGATCTTATAATTAAAGACAATAAAGTACCTATAAGACAAAGAAAGAAATATACTTCATGGGAGACATAAAATTAGAATATTAGGATTCTAATATTCTAGAATATTTCCTCCTCTGGGAACAAATAATTTATCTTTCGCTTTAAATTTCTCACCAAGCAGAGCAACTTATACTAAGATAATAGGAAAAAAACACATGTGTAACTATTACATACATGTATCTCAGTGATGTGCATGTGTTCAGGCTGATCCTACTGTTGCCCATAACCCAGAAACTTTTGTTACAGTATTCTTACTTAATTCAATGAGCCAGACACCAACTCAGGATAGTTTAAGAAAATGCACCTGTAGGGGCTGGGTTAGCCAAAAAGCAATTCAGAAGGTGACAAGCAGCAGAAATTAAAATCATACTGTGAATATTGTGGCCTATCTCAGGGCCATGAAAGTTGAATGCTGCACATTTGAGGAATATCACTGAAAGCTGTTTTTGAATGTTTACAATAGTGTTGCTTCATTATTGAGATTCAATCATCCATTTTTGTTTCCTGCTTCCGGTCATTCTCTCATCTTTGAAATCTTTTTCCCTTGCTGGTATTCTATACAGCTTATCCTTTCATAACATTTTCTAAATCACTGATTTTGTCATTTTACATTTTGATTTACTCACAGCCCATGACTAAACTATGTTCTCAATCCATCCATCCATTACTTAGTAACTGTACAGTTTTAAAATTTTTATTTTCTAAAACTGTGTTCCCAAAAGTGAGATTTAAGCCAAGTTATGAATAGAGGTTTTCTCATTAAAGCTTCCAGTGACGCCTGGAAAGCTTATTGAATGATGTTCTCACCTCAGACGTGTACCACTGGTCCAGATCTCTAGCTGGGCTTTAGGAGTGGGGAATTTACAGACCAATTTGCCTTCTAGGGTTACACATCACCATGCAATACAGTCACAAACCCATTTCAAGAGACTGAAGTACAGCAGGCTCACTGGTTATCCTGTTTCTCCTTTCTGAAAGTAGAAGCTTAAAGCTCTTATTCTCTCACTGGACAAAATAAAAAGACGGTATCTACTTTGGCTTTTTTTTGGAAGTTGTACAATTCTGAAAATAAATTTGCCAAGAGTTAAGCCATTTGCTAAGACTTATCAAAGAAGAGGCTTGGTCCACTCTGCTAATACCAGTAGGAAGCAGTTAAAGAGAGGTTGCTGTGTTACAAGTTAGAGAATGAGCTGCTCTGAACTACGGGGAAAGGGAACATTGAAAATAGTGATTCTGATGATTCTGAGCAATAACAACAACAAAAATAAAAATGCGTGCAGAGATACTATTGAAAACTTATCTGGCACTCGTGATTCACTTTCGTAAGATCTCAATTACTATTAAGCAGAAAAAGAAAGAATAGCTAAAAGATTTCATTAGAGTTAGAAAACCGCCAGAAAAAATTGTATACTTCATATTTAAT
>NW_012098321.1:2835518-2839244 GCF_000951045.1 Mandrillus leucophaeus
AAGAGCCCCATCCAGTTTAGTGGCATAAGACTCCTGCGAGTGCAGAGGGAAAGTGCATCACAAAAGCCAGGGTTTCGGATTAAGGACTGCATTCTGGACAGTAACACCTCCAGTCTCCTACCCCCGTGATTTTCAGAACTCAGGGAGTCAAGCATTTACCTGCTTAGCAGGATACAAGGGAGGACATAGGCTTGCTTAAAATAAAATACATACCGATAATGACTTTTGTGGGGCAGGGAAGTCTAGTCCTATGATCCAGGCATGGAAAAATAAGAAAGGTGGTAGGAGGAAGAATTAAAACTTAAAAATGAAAGAGACACAACAGAAAAATTAAAGATAAATTAGAAGATTAACTGTAAGTGAAGGGAATAATGCAGCTGGTATTAACAGCAAAGTCCTGATATTGCACAGCGATGAAGAGGCAAGTAGCAAATCAGAAGCAAGTTTACTAGTATTTCAGGTTCGTTTTATCTGAAAATACTCTATTTGTGTACAAAACAGTCTAGGACCACCCCAGAATCATGTTTGAAATCTTAAAATAATAGAAAATATTGTAAAGTACCTACACAGAGATTGAGAGATGAGCATTTTTATAACTGAAAATATTTTTATTTTATTTTATTTTAATAATAATAATAATTATTATTATTATTATTTGAGATGGAGTCTCGCTTTGTCGCCCAGAATGGAGTGCAGTGTCGCGATCTCAGCTCATTGCAAGTTTCATCTCCCGGGTTCACGTCATTTTCCTGCCTCAGCCTCCAGAGTACCTGGGGACTACAGGCGCCCACCACCATGCCTGGCTAATTTTTTGTATATATATATTTTTTAATAGAGGCGGAGTTACACCATGTTAGCCAAGATGGTCTCGATCTCCTGACCTTGTGATCCACCTGCCTTAGCCTTCCAAACTGCTGGGATTACAGGAGTGAGCCACCGTGACCAACTTGAAAATAATTTTAAAAGTCTTAATTGAGCATTCTGTACTATATTTCTTTTTCTTTCACTTTAACTGAATTTAATTTTAGGTTCTGGGATACATGTGCAGGACATGCAGATTTGTTACACAGGTAAACTTGTGCCATGGTGATTCATCACCTAGATATTAAGCCCCTCATGCTTTAGCTATTTCTCGGGATGGTCTCCCTCCTCCAGCACCCCCTGACAGGCCCCAGTGTGTATTGTTCCCCTGGGGTCCACATGTTCTCGTTGAGGACATGTGGTGTTTGGTTTTCTATTCCTGCCTTAGTTTGCTGAGGATAATGGCTTCCTGCTCTACCCATCTCCCTGCCAAGGACATGACCTTGTTCCTTTTTATGACTTCGTAGTATTCCATGGTGTATACGTACCACATTTTCTTTATCTAGTCTATCATCGATGGGCATTTAGGTTTATTCCATGTCTTTGCGATTGTGAAAGTGCTGCAAATGAACATATGCATACATGCATCTTTATAATAGAATGATTTACATTCCTTTGGGTATGTACCTAGTAATAGGCTTGCTGGGTCAAATGGTATTTCTGGTTGTAAGTATCTGAGGAATCACTACACTGTCTTCCACATGGTTGAACTAATTTACATTCCCACCAACAGTGTAAAAGAGTCCCGTTTCTCTGCAGCCTTGCTAACATCTGTTGTTTCTTTTGAGGTTTTAGTAATTGCCATTCTGACTGCCGTGAGAAGGTATATCATTGTGGTTTTGATTTGTATTTCTCTAATGATCAGTGATGCTGAGATTTTTTTCATGTTTGTGGGCTGCATAAATGTCGTCTTTTGAGAAGTGTCTGTTAGTGTCCTTTGACCACTTTTTAATGGAGTTGTTTGTTTTTTCTTGTAAATTTGTTTATATTCCTTACAGGTTCTGAATGTTAGACCTATGTCAGATGGATAGATTGCAAAAGTTTTCTCCCATTATGTAGGTTATCTGTTCACTCTGGTGACAGTTTCTTTTGCTGTGTAGAAGCTTTTTGGTTTAATTAGATCCCATCTGTCAATTTTTGCTTTGTTGCAATTACTTCCGATGTTTTTATCATGAAATATTTGCCCTTGCTCTGTCCTCAGTGGTATTGTGTAGATTTTTTTCTAGGGTTTTTATAGTTTTGAGTTTTACCTTTATGTCTTTAATCCATCTTGAGTTAATTTTTGTATAAGGAGTAAGGAAGGGGTCTAGTTTCAATTTTTGACTTATGGCTAGACATTTCTCCCATCAACATTTATTAAATAGGGAATCCTTTCCCTATTGCTTATTTTGTTAGGTGTGTAGAAGATCAGATAATAAAGTTTAAATAGCCCAGATAGTTTTACTGATTTTTGTGTTTGTAATTATTTGAAATTATTCTACACTAAAATGTATGGTAAAAAAGGAAAGTTAAGTTTTATACTTTGTTAATATTTATTATTAATTATAGGGTATTTACATGCACTTTGGAGTATGTCATAATTCTATAATTTATAGGACTTAGAAGTCAAATTTTGTGCTTTATAGTTGTAAATACTATATAATACAATAAATGTACAATAAAACTTTCCTTCTTTAATTGTCATTGTGCTATTTATAACTGAGACTAAAACTTAACTTGGGTCATTACTTTTCCTAAAACTTGTATATTAGCTAAAAGTCATTATAATATTCCAATTACTTTCCCTCTTTATCTTGTTTCGATTTAAATAATTTTCAAATTATGTATTTTGGTGTAATTAGAGTCTCCACATATATTTTAATCATTCTAGTCATGCATAAAAATTTTAAAAATTATGTAGATTTGTAATGATGTGTGAATTCTCATATTCCAAAACTCTATCTTACACATTTCTCATTATTATTTATGATAAACAATAATTAAGAATCAAAATGTATTTATTGTATATCCATAAATGCAAAGCACATATGAGACAAAATACAAAAGAATATACACTAGTAAAATTGTTACCTATCTTAATGCTTTCAGATATTCATAAAAGGACAATATTTTGTGCATGGTAATAATTAAATACTTGTATTAGTATAAAACTTCCAGGAATACATATATATATTTTAATCAGGAAAGGCTATTTCACATTTTTTTAACTTCCATTTATAGGGCGCTCATTTTGAAATCTTAAATATAGTAATATTCACACTGTTAAATTATATATTTAACTCATAAAAATGATTGAAAACACCCTCTACCAAATATTTAAGGTCTCTACACTCACTTCGATCACATAGTAGGAAAGAATATTTATATTTGAAAGAAATAAAGTTCAGAATATGCTCATATAGTTTTTAAAATCATTGCAGCATTCATTTCTTATCCTCCTCTTCTTTCATCATCAGTTATCTGAGGTAACTGGCAAATACAGGACTGAATATACAACTCAAACTTAACTATGTCACTTAATGTTAGAGTCATAATAGATTCAAATTCTCACCAAAAATCATGCTACGTCTTCCAATCATGCTGTGACTCTGCCACTCTTTGGGATGCTTGGGCAGCACTCCCTCTTTGTTTGGGTCCAGTCTTACGGGACTCTCTCTACTTTGCCTAAAATCAACAGAAAATTGGCTTTCCTATCTTTGGATCTCCCAGAACACTTGATTCGAATCTGTATTACGTGGTACTGAGCGGTGACAACGTGCTGGCAGCCCTCGCCTGCTCTAGGCGCCTCCTCAGCCTCCGCCTCCGCTCTGGCCGCGCTGGAGGAGCCCTTCAGCCAGCCACCGTACTGAGCTGGGGCCGGGCAAG
>NW_012098321.1:2839489-2847494 GCF_000951045.1 Mandrillus leucophaeus
TCGGGGCCAGCGCGGGTGAGCGCCGGCTAGGTGCCCCGCATTAGGCGAGGCCTGCACCTCCTGGGCTTCATCGCTGGAGGAGCTCTATCTGGGCTGCTGGAGTGCCCAGGCTAGGTGCCGCAAAGTACTCCGGTGGGTGCCAGTGAGAGGTGGGTGCCAGTGAGAGGCTGGGCTTCTGGGAAGCGTGAGGACTTGGGGAAATTTTGTGTCTCGCTAAAGGATTGTAAAGACACCAATCGACACCAATCAGCATTCTTTGTCTAGCTAAAGGTCTGTAAACACACCAATCAGCACTCTGTGTCTAGCTAAAGATTTGTAAATGCACCAATGAGGGCTCTGTGTCTAGCTAATCTACTGGAGGCTTGGAGGACTTTTGTGTCTAGCTAAAGGATTGTAAATGCACCAGTCAGCACTTTGTGTCTTACTAAAGGTTTGTAAATACACCAATCAGCACCTTGTCAAAACGGACCAGTCAACTCTCTGTAAAACGGACCAATTAACTCTCCGTGAAATGGACCAATCAGCAGGATGTGGGTGGTGTCAGATAAGGGAATAAAAGCAGGCTGCCAGTGCCAGCAGGGGCAACCTGCTGGGGTCACCTTCCATGGAAGGTTTGTTCTTTTGCTCTTTGCAGTAAATCTTGCTGCTGCTCACTGTTTGGGCGCATGTCACCTTTATGAGCTGTAACACTCACTGCAAAGGTCTGCAGCATCACTCCTGAAGTCAGCCAGACCATGAACCTACCAGAAGAAAGAAACTCCAGACACACTATGTTTATGCACTCTAACACTCACCTTCAGGGTCTGTGGCTTCCTTCTTGAAGTCAGTGAGACCAAGAACCCATCAATTCCAGACGCAGTATTATGTACAGTCACACTCTTTATAATGACATTTAACTCAATAATGCATGGCATATGTGACAGGGATCTTATTATAATGAAGCTGAAAAACAACTTTCACTTAGTAACATTGTAGCCATTGTAATGCTTTAAGGCAAGGCATTACTCCCATGTTTCTGGTGATGCTGATGTAAGCAAACCTACAGCACTGCAAGTTGTAAGAAAGTAACACACGATTATATGTGATATATAATACCAGATGATAATAAATGAGTACATTACTGGTAGATGTATTTACTGTAATATACTAAAAACTACCATTATTTTACAGTGTATTCCTTCTACTTTTGAGAACAAACAGTAACTGTAAAATAGCCTCAGGCAGGCCCTTTAGGAGGTATTGAAGAAGAAAGCATTGTTATCACAGAAGATGACAGTTCCATGCATGTTATTGACCTGAAGATCTTTCAGTGGGACAAGATGTCGAGGTGTAAAACAGTGATATTGATGATCGTGACCCTGTGCAGGCCCAGGCTAATATGTATGTCTCTTAGTTTTAAACAAAAAAGTGTAAAAAGTAAAAAGAAAAAAAGTTAATAGAATAGGATATAGAAAAATAAAATATTTTTTGTACAGCTGTCCGATTGTGTTTTAAGCTAAGCGTTGTGAAAGAGTTAAAAAGTTTAAAAAGTGTAAAAGTCTAGAAGGTAAAAATGTTACAGTAAACTAAGGTTAAATTAGCAATAAAGATTAATACATTTCTTGTAGCCAAAGTTTATAGTGTTTATAAAATCAACAATAGTGTAATGTCCTAGATCTTCACATTCACTTGCCACTTACTGACTCACCCAGAACAACTTCCAGTCCCGAAAGCTTCTTTGGGGTAAGTGCTCTATGCAGATGTACAATTTTTCATCTTTTATACTGTATTTTTACTGTACCTTTCTGTGTTTAGAGATGTTTAGCTACACTAATACCATTGTGTTATACTTGCTTACAGTATTCAGTACAGTAACATGCGGTTACGGGTTTGTATCCTAGGAGCAAAAGGTTATACCACATAGCCTAAGTGTGTGGTAGGTTTTGCCATGTCTGCAAAAGGACAGAATCACCTAACTACACATTTCTCACAATATATTCCTATTATTAAGTGACACATGACTGTATTTTGGCCACCTTCACTAGATTGTAAGCTCTTAGTTGGGCATAGACACATGAATTATTTATCTTTATGGTTATAGCAGTTATCACAGCTCCTGTTATGTAACAAGTGCTTGATAATTTTAGTTAAATAAATACACTAACTGAGACAATTTAAATCAGTACCACCTTTTACATTGACATAGTTAATTGGCGATGAGACTGCTTTAATGTACACAGGGAAAATCTAAGTACTTGAGCCATGGAGTCTAAATTAACTTATTTAGAAAGCTGTATTATCTATATTACAATGTGAATCAAAATCTTATATGGTGACAAAGCATAAAGGAATTTTCTGTAGAAATTGGCTTAAGGATAAGGATGATTCTTTTCAAGAGAGAAACCAAAATATGCTTAATATAGTCTGTCCTAAAAGAAACCGTGTAAAAATAAACAAACAAGTATAAAGCCCCAACCACTTACAATCCCTCTTAAAATATTTACTTAAATTCTTATCAGTGATTAAAAATCAACAACAAAAGGGAGATCACTGTAGTATACCTTTTGCCAAAAGCATTATTCAATATAATTACATTAAAATGTGACCTATCAAAGATAACACTTTTAATTTCCTGCATAAAGTGTCTATATATGAGTAGTTACATAAATTATCTTTTGCCTTTAGGCTAAAATGATAGTGGATTGTTGTGAGATAAAGTACAATATTATTGAGCTACCAGATTCGTGCTTCAGGAAGATTTCTGTTATGTCATTTATAAATCTTAAATACAAAGATAACTTCACTTAATTCATCAACCTTGTAATAGGTCACCGTGGCCTAAGGAGAAAGTAAGCTGTACTGTTAAGAAAGAATCCTGAATCCACCATTTACTAGGTTTGTAACTGAAGGCAATACAGTAAACCTCTTTGTCTCATTTTAGCTCTCCTCTTTACAAGGAAAATGCTGATAAATAGAGTGTCATTATGAAGAGTGAATGAGATAGGATCAAACTAGCACATGTGTCTCTAGGGGTTATTGCCCAACTAAACTGTTTCAATAAACAAAATACAAATTTGAAACAATTTTGTGTTAAAATCATATCTTATTACAACCTCCACTATTTGCGTCATTGTTCATTTTCAGAGAACACAGTTATATGAGTTTATACTTGCTTGTTGAGAAATCGCTAATGATTTGGGCAACGTCTTTATTGAGGGAGTCCCAAAATGTTGTTGGTCACTTTACCATCATCACATACACCCCCAAAGCTCCCCAAATACCTTTATAACCTGTATTTTTCTTTAAATATTCATCTATCTATAATGCTGTCATACCATCCTTGGAATCCTCTAGCCTACCGAGGTTATGACATAGTTCCTCAAAGATGGCACCAAGCATACAATGCAACAGTTGGGACTAGAGCATTTCTGATTCTTTACACAGTTGCTTTGTCATCTGGTGTTCTGGTATCTGTAAGAGTTTTGAAAATTTGAAACCACAACCTTTATATCAAGACTCAAATGTTTTTCTCAGATACTTTCTTGATTTTGAGCCTTGTGCAAGTTTATTTTTAACCCTAAAACAGGGAACAAATAAAGTTAATCTTTCTATTATCTAAGAAAACAAATGTTGCTATGTAAATTGATAGCATGAGCATCATTGAAAACATGTAACAAAATGCATAGGATGGCATTGATTTTTATATTAAGAAAGCAAAGTATAAATTTTAATTATTCATTGTTGCACATCTGATAGACTCATATGTTATCTATTTGTCAAAACTTCCAACCATTTCTCAGTTATTTGTTTTTTGGCAATAGATCACGAACATTTTTATTTCCATCCCCTGCCTTCCCAAAATGGATGATTCTATATTAATGTCCCATCCAACACCATGACTTTGATTTCCAAACCTCTTGCCTTCTCCACTATTAATGAACTTTGCCAATTCATTTCTAACACTAGCCATCAGATTTATACTCTGAGATATTATAACTGCTTAATCTCCAAAATGACTAACTCAAGCATCCCTTCTCAACACAATATTCTCTATGAAAATTTTTCTATTGACTCTAGGAAAAGAAAGCTAATTTCATTTCACTTTCCTTTCAATAGCCTGGTAATCTAATAAATAATAGGGAAACTATGTTTTGCTACTTGTGGGGTTTATTTTTTAATTTATTTAAAAAACCAAGCCTGACAGTATACATGCAAGCCTTATACTAAATTAAATAATGGAGTTAACAAACTATTCCTAATATAATCACAAGTTTTCATCAAAAATAAAAGAAAACTATGCATATACAACCAAAGATTTGAAAATGGCTACATGACAGTAATTAATCAGTCTTTATAGTGGTGTCTTTTTGAATTTAAGGTATGTTTTATGCTATAAACCATGATACTAACTTTGTGAATTATCCATCAAACATCTTTTAAAAATATATATAACCATATGACTAAAAACAATCTAATCTTATCATTTGAATATATAATATTTTCCCTTTGTTACATTTTTCTGTATAATAAATATGCATTCTTTTATGCTATAATGTATCTCATTCATGAGAATTTGTTTGACAAATGTGGTTCAATCTGCATTAGGAAGAATTTGGTGCTTCCTTTGTTATGATTGAATGTTTTAATATATGTTTCTCATAATCCTGCAATCACTTACCAAAGCTGTCCTCTATATGTACAGTCTTTGGATGAATATAGTTCAAGTAATAATTCATGGGACCCAATATTTAAATCTGATTGGTACAATAAACAGGAATACATTCCATTATAGAGTAATAGAATTTTGTCCCAATAATTTTCAATAATTTTATTTGAAATAATTTGTACTTTATGTTGACTTGTTTTGTTTTTATGTAAAATTTTGTTCTACCCCTAATCTTATTAGATTTTAGTTCACAGCTATGTAAGTTATCTTTATTTCCATATCACTCAGAAATGCATTGGTAGTGTCTTCTGCTTTTTTTGGTTTGTTTGTCTATTGGCTTCTTTGCCTTTTAGGTTGTATTTTTCAACAAAAAAAAGACATGCTAGTTGCCAAAATTGAATAATTTAATTTGCTTCTATTAAATGGGAGCAGACCTCCCCGCAACTCAGTGTAAATAACCATTTTAAACTTTTTGGTAAGGAATTTCTGATTTTTATATCCAGTTATCTATATTTTGGTTATACCACCCATTATTTTTTAAATTTAGCAGCTATAAACATTATCTGTTCACTCTTTCTGTAAATGGTGGTAATCAGCTATCCCTATGAACCTCCTGTTCTTTTCTTTCATTTTTATAAAGTTAATATTCAAAACTTTTTTGAAACTCAATATAATGCATAACAATTTATCTCTAATGTAATCATTTATTTGGATGTTAAGGCATTGGCACGTTTTTCTGTAGTAATTGCTAAATATTATTTAATGAAAATTTAAAAAGGTTTTAATTTGGCCTCTGAGAGCTTCCAATTCTTAAACTCTTATAGTGATAGTAGTAAATACATCAATGGAATTTATATTTCCTACATATTGAATGCCTATAAGCTATAGATTTGTGCTTAATTCTAATACTATAAAACTTATAAGTATAGATTTTTTAGGTTAGAATCACTTCCTAAAAGCACAGTACAACATCTGATGAGCAATTGCTATTTAACGCGATTCTACCTTATTGAAAATAACTTTTACATCCCAAAATATGTCTAATTGCATTATCTTTGTATTTGAAGTTTAGTGTTTATTTTTCATTTTATGTGTCAATAAAACTATTTAAATTATAAACTAGTAAAAGTTTTATAAAATTGTCTTGCCAAACAATTTTCTTTACCTAGCTTACCAAATACAATCTTGTTCTCATATTCTCCAAACTTTCTACTAGCTTACCAAATAAATTCTTATTCTCATATTTTCTAAATTTTCTCTATCTTCCTCTCATCTGATTCATTATGTTGGGCAAGCTGGTGAATGATTGTGGTGGGCAAAGCAGACAGTTTTTAATCTTGTCTTTACCAGTAAAATCCATTTTTCTACAGTTGATGTTCAGAAATATGATTGTTCATCAAATATTTTATTTCTCTCTCTTTCTCTATATCCCTCTGTCTGCCTCCTTCTCCCTCAGTCTAACTATGTATTTTTTCTTTGTAGATTTTCAGAATACATTTTGTACTATATAACAGCAGTGTTTTGGAGTTTCATTTGTTGGGCCTTGAACCATTAAATTTATACTTTATTCCAAACCACTATCTGAAACATGGAAGCATATTATAAATTACGTATTTATTTATTTTTGCAATAGAAATTAACTCCAAAATGATATAATTGAAGCCCTACTAGAAGATCGGATTTTGCCAGCAGCTTTATTTTAAAAATTAGCTTTTTTTTTTTTTTTAAACAGCATGACCAGAGCTTTCAAACGCATTTTGCTCCTGGCAGTGCCAACTTTTACCCATCACTTCTGATTAAAAATCATGTGTCCCGTGTGTGTGTGCGTGTGTGTGTGTATGTGCATGCACACTTTACTGGAAAAGTAGAGAAAGACGTTTCCTACTTACACTTTGTTTAATCATTTCTCTTTTCTGAATATTTTTTCTGGAAATTCCAGACTTTGAAACCTAGATAACTAAACGTTTCATTTATTTTATCTATTTCAGCAAATGTATTTCAGATGTGCCTTATTCTTTTCTGGTTTTAATAATTAGATGAGTGCTTGCTTCATAATAAATGTCTTCACTTACTAATAGCAATATCTGAATTTGTGCTTTAGAATACATTGTTTTATAGAAAATTACATTTCTCACCATTGTACTAATGAAAAACTAACACATACTAAACAAGGGAAAGGTTATTCTATTGTATATTTTACCTTAAATTATTTCTGAATGCATTTCTAATTTTAAATATCTCCCCCTAAACTTTTTTGAGAACATTCCAAAAAAATTTAAGCAGGAGAAATGTTAGTAAAATCAATAATATGTTATTTCATCAAGTTTAAATATTTTGCATAAACAAAATATTTAAAGCCTTGGTAAATGTAATCATGGATAAACATAAATTTCAATGAAAGATGGCCCACAGGAACTAATTTTAAGGAGAAGTGAAATGTAAATCTTTAATTCCTTGATTGCAATTCAAAAGACTTTCATTCTGCTTATAATTAAGCTTCATTTTACTGTAAACACTTTTATTATCTCAGTGCTCCAGGTAGTCAACAGGGTTTAGAATCTCTGTTTACTGCCAGACAAAAGAAAAATTTTAAGCATTTAGCATTATCCGTTAAAGAAACACACATGAAGTTTATCTGTTGAGATGACTGATATTACCAATTGAGATTCTCTGATAAATGTCATAGTGTAGAAACTAATTATTTTAATTTTTTAAATGTTTACATATGTCTCTTTAGGTGTCATTTTGGATCTCTTTGGAAAATGGAAGAGAAGAAATCTCAATTAAACACATCCTCATTTCTTGTTCACTGATTTGCTATATCATCCATCAAATTTTGTCATCAGGCATCTAAAACAACATGCAAAAAAACCAAAGCATATGCTTTCTAAATTAAAAAAGAAATAGCGATCCATTATTATTTTTTAAAATCAGTAGCAGAAAGTTGAGTGGGGGATGTGACTTAGGTAAGGACACATTTGATGAAGAAAGTTCTCTTAAAGCCAGCAGCACTCTTTTCCATTCTCCATTACGAAGATTTGAAACGTATGTCAGACCGACTCATTTTTGCTCTGATTTATGTGACTTACTTGATAGATAGCTCCCAGTCAAATGGAGATATATCAGTCAGAATGATTTTTGACAAATTAGTACCAATATAAAATGGATTTCTTACATATAATATAGAATTGTATAAAAGATGAATTTTAAAAACAATCATATAATTTTTATGATAATACATCAATGTTACTAGAAATGACAACATTCATTTCACATGGTCAGTTTTGTTAAAAGAAGAAAGTAGAGTATAAATTGATTTTGTCTGTTTGCAAAATCACATTCTTTACAATGGTTGAATCT
>NW_012098321.1:2850029-2855709 GCF_000951045.1 Mandrillus leucophaeus
AAAGCCTGGCAGAGACACAACAAAAAAAGAGAATTTTAGACCAATATCCCTGATGAACATCGATGCAAAAATCCTCAATAAAATACTGGCAAACCGGATTCAGCAGCACATCAAAAAGCTTATCCACCATGGCTTTAGAAAATTACCCCTTACCTATCCTACTCTGAAAAATGTGGTGGAATTTACATTCAAAAATGCAAAATAACATTTATATGATACTTTATGCTGTAGACTGAATGTCTGTGACCCTCAACATTTATATGTTGAAATCTATCCCCAGTATGATAGCATTTGGAGGTAGGGTCTTGGAAGATTATTTGGTTTTAAGGATAAGTGCTTGTGAATGGTATTAGCACCCTTACAAAAGAGACCCCAGAGAGAACCTCACCCATTCTACCATGTGAGGACACAGCAAAAAATGTGCCATTAAAGACCAGAAAGTGAGCCCTCACCAGATAGCAAATCTGACAGTGCCTTGATTTTGAACTTTCTGCTTTCAGAACTATGAGAAATAAATTTCTGCTGTTCATAAGCCACACAGTCTACAGTGTTTTGGTTATAGCACCCCAGACTAAGACACAGAACATGCTAAATTCACCAGAAAAAGCATCTCTGGGATTAATTCTTCCCCAGGCTGTTAGAAAATAGAATCCATATGTGCCAAGAAAATTGTCTCTTGATCTAAGCAAAGCCCTTCACTGTTTTTCTTCACAAGAATATTAGTCTATCAAATCTAAGATATCATCCAATAAAAATGCATGATGAATCCATATATTAAAATGTGAATGAATATGCATCTAAGGAATAATGAAATATAATATAAAGGGAGCTAATACAAGACTACACCCTTAGAGCAAACAAAGAGCAATAGTAACAACAAAAGAATTCGGTTCACTTAATGTGGTCAAATAACCACAAAAAAGTCAGTGGCACCTTGTATTCAAGCAGTGCATTTGTCATAAATAAATTGTACTCCCCCCTCAACACTTATACTGTCCATGTAACTATGTTTTTTAAAAGAGCGTGATAGTTTTAGATGCAAAGTAAAAGTATATCTCCTGAATATTTTTTTTTGAGATGGAATTTCACTCTTGTTGCCCAGGCTGGAGTACAATCGCATGATCTCGTCTCACTGCAACCTCTGCCTCCCTGGTTCAAGCGATTCTCCTGCCTCAGGCTCCCAAGTAGCTGAGACTACAGGCACCTGCCACCATGCCCAGCTAATCCTTGTATTTTTAGTAAAGACGGGGTTTCACCATGTTGGTCAGGCTGGTCCTGAACTTCTGACCTCAGGTGATCCACCCACCTTGGCCTCCCAAAGTGCTGAGATCTAGCATAAATATTTTATGTGAAATCACTTTCTAATCATTTATAAATAAATGGCAGGCTCTCTTTCCTGTTCAATTTTTATATTTTGCTATAGAAATTGCTAGAGATTTCTCAAGAGGACCTGTGTAATAACAGTCAAGTCCCAGATGGCCTGGAGGTCTACTTAAAACAGCATGTTTCTGAATATTTCTCAGGAGTAAATCTAACTTATTTACTGATTCTATTATTCAGTGACAAATATTTAGTATTTATTAAGAACACTTGTGATACTAGCATACACATAACAGTTAGCTGGTTCTCTCTGGTCCACAATTGATAGTACCTTAATTGTTCTGTTTTAAAGCCTCCCATTTTCTGTAAAAATTCCAGAAGGAAGATAAATGGTTGAGAAAGATTTGGTTCATCACCTGTGAAATCCTTTAGTAATAGACAGGTGTAATTATGAAAATAAATGCCTATAATTTCTTGTTTGCATATCATTTTGAAAGTGCAGATTAAGGCCAAATCATGGCAAATTTTTCCTAATTGGTGTTTCTAGAACTCTGATACAGTCATGTCAATTGGTTACCATCTACAGAGCAGCTTAATATATACAATTCTCTATCTGAACTGAGTTTCTTTCTTGTAATATGTGTGATAATGACCTTTACATAAGACAATTTTTATTTTGGACCATGATCGCACAATCTCAGTCTTACGAAGTTACCATTAAAAAACATAATTATATTATAGCAAAAAACTAGGGTACTAATATTATAGGAAGAATGTACATTTTTGGTATTCATAAATTTTTCAAATGTAAAAACTGTTTTTGAAAATCCAGAAATATCTTAACCCACAAAAGTTAAAAAAAAAAAAAAAGGTGAAGGATGCCACTGGAGGTAAGATTAAAATACATTTATGAAGACTGAAGGATGGTACAAAAATATTGATAGAAGAAACAGAACATATGCTTTTTGGAGCATCTGCAGAGGGGTTTTCAGAAAGAAGGAATACGGTATACCCTGAAGAGCATGAGAGAAAAATCTATTTTCATAGTATGTTGGGTCAACTTTTGTTGAGAATATTAACTAAAGCTTAAAGTCAAGGTTTAGTTGGAGGTTGACATAAATGGCAGCCATCCACTGTGCTTCTCCTGTGGTTATTTATGTTCAGAGTATCACAGAACCAGTGACACAACTAAAAAGAAAACAAAAGAAACTAAACAATTATTTTGCAAATAACTGAAAAGGATAATGCCCATATTGAATTCCAGAATAACATTCTATTCCTTTTAGTATTTGTAGAAGCCCCAGCCAAAAAGACATATACATATGGTTATCCCAAAAGTAGTCTATTAGTGATAAGACTTTCAAGGAAACAGCTTTCCTGTTGCTTGCCTGATATTTGAAGAAAACAACAGCATGGAAGATAAAGGCCAGGATATACAAACAGAAAAAAAAAAAAGAAAACAAACAGGCAAACAAACAAACAAAAGCAACAACAAAACCCAACCAAACAAAATACAAGAAGAAAGAGATAACTTGAGGAATAGAGAAAACAAGAAATTTGAAGCAAAAATTACAGAAATCATTGAGGGTATAACATTTCAATTAAAGAGAAAAGGCTAATTCAAATGTGAAAATTAATAGACTTAAGGAAAAGAAATATGAAGAACATAACTGCTAGATGACAGAGATAGGTAAAATAGCAGTACTAAAAGATGTAGTTCATAATTCCAGGAATTAGCTCTCAGACTGCACTAGACATCCAGAAAGAAAATATAGAGATAGGAAAAGAGAAAGAGAATATTTTCAGTCCAAATGGTCTACCATGGATGGAGTAGAATAAATAAAATGTTACCGACCCTGAGCACATCATTCATTATGAAATTTAAAAAATATATACATCTTTATTGAGATAAAATTAACATGTCATGCAATTCACTCATTTAATGGTTTTTAGTGTATTTACAGACCTATGCAATCACCCCCACAATCAATTTTAGAACATTCTATCACCTTGAAAGGAAACCTCATAGCCATTAAGTTACTCTCTATTTTATCCAATTCCACAGCTCTAAGCATGCACTAGTCCTTCCTCCCTCCCTCCCTCCCTCCCTTCCTTCCTTCCTTCCTTCCTTATCTTTTCCTTCCTTCTTTCCTTCCCTCCCTTCCCCCATCCCTCTCTCTTTCTCTCTCTTCTCTTCTCCTTTCCTGTCCTTTCCTTTCCTTTCCTTCCTTTTCTCACACCACATTTCTGTATACTCTCCTATTGTCTCTATACTTTCCAAATAAATGAAATCATACACTGTGTGGTCTTTTGTGACTGGCTTTCTCCACTTAACACATTTTTAAAGTTTATTCATGCTATGACATGTTGATATATGTTACCGCATTCCTTTTCTGTCCAATTAATATTACATGTATGTTTGCATCACATTTGATTTATTGATTTGTCAGCCTGATGAATATTTGTGTGATTTCCACTTTCCAACTACTATGGGTAATACAGCTATAAAGATTCATGTATAAGAGTTTATGTGAGTGTGTGTTTTTGTATGTGGCTGTGTGTTTTCATTTTTCTTGAATGTGTCCATAGTGTAACTGCCCAACGGGTTCACCTTGACAGTTGCATAGACAAAGCCGATTTATCAGGACAGGGGAATCGCAGTCGATAAAGAGTTTAAATTGACACAGAGCTGGCTGTACAGGAAACTAGAGTTTTATTATTACTCAAATCAGTCTCCCTAAGAATTTGGGGACTGGAGTTTTTAAAGACAATTTGGTGGATAGGGGGCCAGTGAACTGGAAATTTTGATTTTTCAGGTTGGAGATGAATTATAGGGAGTTGAAGCAGTCCTCTTGTCCTGAGTCAATTCCTGGGTGCAGGCCACAAGACCACATGAGCCAGTTTATCGATCTGAGTGGTGCCAGCTTATCCATTGAGTGCCTGGTCTGTAAAACATGTCACACAGTGATCTTAGGTTTTACAGTAGTGATATTATCCCCAGGAGCAATTTGGAGCGTTTTAGAATCTTGTAGCCTCCAGCTGCATGACTCCTCAACCATAATTTCTCATCCTGTGACTAATTTGTTAGTCTTGGAAAGGTAGTCTAGTCCCAGGCAAGAAGGGAGTTTGTTTTGGGAAAGGGCTGTTGGAGTCTTTGTTTCAAACTATAGACTATAAACTATGTCCCTCCCAAAGTTACTTCAGCCTATGTGCAGGAATGAACAATGACAGCTTGGAAGTTAGAAGCAACATGGAATCGGTTAGGTCAGATCTTTTTCACTGTCTCAATTAAAATGTGTACTATGATGATTTCAATAGCAGTACAATTTCTGCCACTTAGTTCCTTTATGTGTACTATTTTGAGAGAGTACTAGAGTATTTTCCAAGGTGATTGCATAATGATACATTTTGATAAAAAATGGTTCCCATTTCTCTACATTCTTATCAACATTTGATACTCAGTTTCTGGTTTTTTGTTGTTGTTATTGATTGTTTGTTTGTTTATTATTACATTTTAAGTTCTGGGATACATGTGCAGAAGGTGCAGGTTTGTTACATAAGCATACACATGTCATGGTGGTTTGCTGCACCCATCAACCTGTCATCTACATTAGGCATTTCTCCTAATGCTATTCCCCTGCAAACTCCCACCCCCTAACAGGCCCCAGTGTGTGATGTTCCCCTTCCTGTGTCCATGTGTTCTCACTGTTCAGTTCCCACTTATGAGTGAGAGCATCTGGTGTTTGGTTTTCTGTTCCTATGTAGTTTGCTGAGAATGATGGTTTCAAGATTCATTCATGTCCCTGCAAAGGACATGAACTCAGCCTTTTTTATGGCTGCATAGTATACATGGTATATATGTGCCACATTTCCTTTTTCCAGTCTGTCATTGATGGACATTTGGGTTGGTTCCAAGTCTTTGCTATTGTGAACTGTGCTTCAGTAAACATACGTGTGCATGTGTCTTTATATTAGAATGACTTATAACCATTTGGGTATATACCCAGTAATGCAATTGCTGGGTCAAATGGTATTTCTGGTTCTAGATTCTTGAGGAATCACCACACTGTCTTCCACAACGGTTGAGCTAGTTTACACTCCCGACAACAGTGTAATAGCATTCATATTTCTCCACATCCCCTACAACATCTATTGTTTCCTGGCTTTTTAGTGATCTGCATTCTAACTGGCATGAGATGATATCCCATTGTGGTTTTTATTTGCATTTCTCTAATGACCAGTGATGATGAACTTTTTTTCATGTTCTTTGGCCACATAAATGTCTTCTTTTGAGAAGTGTCTGTTTATATGCTTTGCCCACTTTTTGATGGGATTGTATGTATGTTTGTTTGTTTGTTTA
>NW_012098321.1:2856157-2867916 GCF_000951045.1 Mandrillus leucophaeus
TTGGTCTATATCTCTGTTTTGGTACCAGTACCATGCTGTTTTGGTTACTGTAGCCTTGTAGTATAGTTTGAAGTCAGGTAGCATGATACCTCCAGCTTTGTTCTTTTGGCTTAGGATTATCTTGGCAATGCGAGGTCTTTTTTGGTTCCATATTAACTTTAAAACATTTTTTTCCAATTATGTGAAGAAAGTTATTGGTAGCTTAATGGGGATGACATTGAATCTATAAATTACCTTGGGCAGTATGGCCATTTATCAATTTTGGCTTTTGTTACCATTGCTTTTGGTGTTTCAGTCATGAAGTCTTTGCCCATGCCTATGTCCTGAATGGTATTGCTTAGGTTTTCTTCTAGGATTTTTACGGTTTTAGATCTTACGTTTAAGTGTTTAATCCATCTTGAGTTTATTTTCTCAGTTTCTTTTTGATTATAGCTATCCCAGTGGATGTGAAGTGGTATCTCAATGTGGTTCTGATTCGCTTTTTCCTGATGGCCAACAATATTGAGAGTATTTTTTGTGTGTTTAATGACCAGTTTTATATCTTCTTTGGGAGAAACGTGTCTACTCAGACGCATTGCCAATTTTTACTTTGGTTAGTTGTCATACTATTATTGAGTTGTAAGAGTTCTTACATACTTTAGATATAAGTCCTTTATTATATATATGATTTGCAAGTATTTTCTTTGGTTTTGTATGTTTTCTTTTTACTCTTCATGGTGTTCTTTAAAACACAAAACAAATTTTGATGATATCAAATTTATCTATTATTTGTTATTTGCGATTTTGTTGTGATATATATGAAAGCTTTCCTTAATCCAAAGTCATGAAAGTTTAATCCCTTATTTTTTACTAAAATTTGTTTATTTTTAGACTTACATTTAAGTCTATGATCCACTTTATGGTAATTTTTGTGTATGTTGCATATAAGGAGCCCAGTTTCTTTCTTATTTATATGAATATTCACTTGCCTAGCTCCACTGATGAAAGTACTACTTTTTTTCCCCCCATTGATTTGTCCTGGCATGCTTGTCAAAAATCAATTGACTACAAACATGTATGTTTATTTAAGGAATTGCAATTCCATTACATTTAACTATATGCCTATCCTTATATCAAGACCATATTCTCTTAATTATTTAAATTTTATAGCAAATTTTGTAATTGGGATAATTTTCCCCAATTTTCTATTTTTTCAAGATAACTTGGCTATTCTGAGTCACATATTTCTATAGAAATTTTATTATCTGACAGAGTTTCTACAAATAAGCACTGGGATTTGCATAGGGAATACATTAAATCCACAGATAGGTATCAAAATATTGTAATATTAACAACATTAAGTATTATGCTCCAAGAACATGTAATTTATTATCATTTATTTAGGCTTTATTTAAATTATTTTTTAAAATTTTGTAATATTCAGTATACATGTTTTCCCTTCTTTTTGTTACATTCAGTGCTAAATATTTTAATTGTTTTCATGCTGTTGTAAATGGAGTTGATTTAATTTTCATTTCTGGTTTGTACTATGCCAGTGTATTGAAAGGTAATTAGTTTTTTATATTGATCTAGTATCCTGCAGACTTACTGAGTCATTTATTAGTTCTAAATATTTCAGGGGATTCATTAGAATTTTATATACACAATATTATATTATGTGTGAATAGAGATTATTTTAATCATTCTCTTCCCATCTGGATGTTTTTATTTGTTTTCCTTGAGCAATTTCCTTGGCTATATTCTACAGTACAATGTTGTGAGAGGTAGTATCTCCAGTTTTCTTTTGTTTCTCGTTTTACAGAGAAAGCATTCAGTGATTCACCATTAAATATAATGTTACCTGTAGTTTTTCCATTGATGCCCTGTAATGATTGATAATTTTTTTTATTTGTAGTTAGTCAAGTAGCTTTAGTTATGAAGGGCTATACAATTTTGATAAATGAGGTTGGGAGTGGTGGCTCATGCCTGTAAACTCAGTACTTTTGAGGCCAAGGGGGATGGATCACCAGAGGTCAGGAGTTCGAGACCAGCCTGACCAACATGGTGAAGCCTTGTCTCTTCTAAAAATACAAAAATTAGCTGGGTGTGGTGGCATGTGCCTGTAATCTCAGCTCTTTGGGAGGCTGAGGGAGGAGAATCACTTGAACCGGGGGGCAGAGATTGCAGTGAGCCAAGATCATGCCATTGCACTCCAGCCTGGGCAAGAAGAGTGAAACTCCATCTCAAAAAAAATTGATAAATGCCTTTTCTACATCTATTAATATGGCCTCTTTTTTGTTCTCCATTATATTGATATGGTATATAACACTAATTGACTTATAGATATTAAACCAACCTTGTAGTCCTGAAATAAAGCACACTTCCCTTTGGTGAATATTCATTTTAATATGTTCCTGGTTTCTTTGTGCTAGTATTTTTTGCATTTTTGTGATTATATTGAAAGTTATATTGGTGTGTAGTTTCTGTTGTGATCATTTTGATTTTGGTACTGGAATAATCTTGGCCTTTACACTGAATTTAGAAATATTCCTTTATCTTTTTTTATTGCATACATTTAAGGGGAACAAATGCACTTTTTGTACGTGAATATATTGTGTAGTGGTGAAATCTAGACTTGTAGTATAATCATCAACTGAATAATGTACATTGTATCCACTGAGTGATATATCATCCCCTCACCCACCTTAGCACACTTCCAAGTCTCCCATGTCTGTCATTTCACACTCTGTCCATGTATGCACACTATTTATTTCTCACTTATAAGTAAGAAAATGTGGTAATTGTCTCTGTTTCTGAGTTTTTTTCACTTAATGATCTTTAGTTCAATCCATGTTGCTGCAAATAATAAAATTGTCTTCTTTTTTAATGGCTGAAGAGTATTCCATTGTGTAAATATACTACATTTTCTTTATCCTATCATTTGCTGATGAACAGGTAGGTTGATTCCATATCTTTGATATTATGAATAGTGCTGCAATAAACATACACTTTTTACAATAACTACAAAAATACCTAGGAATATATTTAATCAAGGAGGTGAAAAATCTCTACAAGGAAAGCTATAAAACACTGGTGAAGGAAATTGCAGATGGCACAACCAACTGGAAAAAAATATTCCATGCTCATGGATTAGAATTAATATCAAAATGGTCATACTTCCCAAAGCAATCTACAGATTCAATGAAATCTTTACCAAAATACCAACATTATTTTTCACAAAATCAGGAAAAAACAATTCTAAAATTCATATGGAACCAAAAAAGAGCCCAAGTAGCCAAAAAAATAAAAACAAAAAAACCTAAGCAAAAGGAACAAAGTTAGAGGTATCACATTACCTGACTTCAAATTACACTTCAACTTCTACTACAAACAAAATACTGATATAATAAATAGACACATATATTAATGGAACAGAATAAAAAAAAAATAATAATAAAACCACATATCCATAGCTAGATGATCTCTGACAGAGCTGACAAAATCATACACTGGGGAAAGGACCCTTTTTTCATTCCTGTCCTAATTTTTGGAAGATCTTATGAATAACTGATATTAATTCTTCTAAAATGTTTGGTAGAATTTACCAGTGAAATCATCTGGACTAGAATATTCTTTTTAAGAAGTATTTAAGCTACTTGTTCAATCTCTTTATTCGTTATAGGTCTATTCAAATTTTTTATTTTTTTCTTGAGTCGGTTTCAGTTGTTTGACTTTTAGGAGTGTGTCTCTATAGTTTAGGTGTGTCACCTCCAAAATCTAGATGTTGAGACTTAAAGGTCAATGTGATGGTATTGAGGAGAACTTCTTCCTTTGTTAAGGGTAATAACACCTTTGTAACAGAAGATGTGTGCAGTGTTCAGCCCTTGTTTTCTCCAGAGAATGCAGCATCAAGTGTGCTACCTTGGAAGAAGATAGTAGCCATCACCAGACAACAAACCTGTTGGTCCCTAGATCTTGGACATCCCAGCCTCCACAACTATGAAAAAACATTTTTGTTTTTCATAAATTACCTAGTCACAGCTATTTTGTTACAGTAGCTCAAACAGACTAAGAAGGGGTCTATTTAAGTCAGATAATTTTTTGTCATATATTAGTTTATATTATTTACTTATGATTTGTTAAATTGCTGTAATGTCTGTAGTAATGGCCCCTATTTAGTCTATGATTTAAGCTATTGACTCTTTTTTTTAGTGGATTTTGTTTATTGTTTGTTTTGATATTATTAGTGGTTTAGTGGATTTGGTAAATTGATTTTCAATCCTCTATTTAAATAATCATTGATATTTATTATTTCCTCTCTTCTGCTTGCTTTATGTTTATTTTGCTTTTCTTTTTTAGTGACTTAGGCTGGAGGATTAGGATGATGATTTGACATATTTCTTTTCTTAATATAGGTATTTGCGAGTATAAGTTTCCCTTTAACTACTGCTTTAGCTGCATCTCATACATTTTTGTATCCTTTTTTACTTGTTCAAATTATTTCTGACTTACGTTATTTTTACAATGTTTCATGTAAACTTGAGAAAAATGTGTATTCCGCTATTGTTAAGTACAGTGTTCTAAGTGTATCAGATGTCGTTACTTTATTGTCTTTGTCAAGTCTTCTATTTCCTTCTTCTTCTGGCTAGTTGTTCTATCAATTATTGAAAGTGAGTTATCTAAATATCTATCTATGATTGTTAAATTTTCTACTTTGCCCTTTAATTTTGTCATTGTTTGCTTTATGCATATATATCTTTATATTAACCTTTCTCAGTGCTTTTATTTTGTGTCTGTGCAAGCTTGAATTACCGTACAGAGTAACTTCCTGTATTTGTTCATTCTTGTATTGCTATAAAAAATACCTGTTACTGGATAATTTACAAAGAAATGTTTTGTTTTGTTTTATGTTTTATTTTGACTCATGGTTCTGAAGTCTATACAGGAAGCGTGGTGCTGGCATCTGCTTCTGTTGAGGCCTCAGGAAGCTAAAATCATGACAGAAGGCAAAGGGGGAGCAGGCACATCACATGATGAGATTGGAAGCAAGGGAGCTTGAGGGGAGGTGCCACACTCCTTAAAGGAAAAACAGATCACGCATGAACTCAGAGCAAGAACTGGCTCATTCTCAGGAGGAAAGCACCAAGCCATTCATGAGGGATCTGCTCTCATGAACCAAACACTTCCCACCACTTCCCATTACATTTGAAATGTAATCCCCAATGTTGGCAGTGGGAATGTAATGTAATTTTGTTTATCTGGAGATTTCTTTATTTTTTCTTCAGTTTTGAAAGTTAGATTTGATGGACATGAGATTATTGATTGATTTTGCTGATTTTTTGTGTCAGCATTTTGAATATATTATCCTACTGCATTCTGGCCTCGTTTCTTTTTCATGAGAAGTCAGCTGTTAGTCTTATTGTGGTTCTCCTGTACACAATACATCATTTTACTCTTATTTCTTACAAGATTTTCTTTGTCTTTGGCATACAACAATTTTACTGTGATATTCTGAGTATTAATCTTTGAGTTTATTCTACCTTAAATTCATTGAGCTTTTTCATCATTTACATTAATGTTTCTCAGCAAACTTGGGAAGTTTTCAGGTATTATTTCTTTGATTTTTTTTCTCCATGTTTCTTTTTTTTGTTTTGTTTTTGTTTTGGTAATCCTTTTATATGTATGTTAATGTATTTAATGTTATCCCACATTTCTTTGAGGCTCTGTGTATTTATTTCTTATTCATTTTTATGCTGTTTTTTAGATTGCATAATTTTGTTGATCTATATTCAAGTTTGCTGGTCTTTTAACTTTCTACATCAAATCTATCATTGAATTTTTCTACTACGGTTTTTATTTCAGTCAGTATATTTTGGAACTCCAGAATTTCCATTTGGTTGCTCTCTCTAATTTCTATGTTTTTATATATAGGCTTTATTTGATGAGAAATTGTCATCACACATGCCTTTATTTCTTTAAGCATGCTTTCTTTTTGTTCTTTGAGCATATTTTTACTAGCTATATTGTAGACCTTATGTGTTAAATTCTACATCCGGACTCTTTCACAGGGTATTTCTCCTGTCTGCTTTTTTATTGCATAGGTCAGTTTTCTATTCCTTTGTATATCTTACATTTTTTATTGAAACTACATTTTAAATACTACATTGCAGCAATTCCTGATACCTATTGCACCAGAACATTTTGCTGTTGTTTGCTTGTTTGTTTCTTTAGTGACTTAACTGAACAATTTTCGTAGTTTTTCTTCCTGAAAGTGAAGCCTCTGATATTGTGTTTCAGTGAACACTGCTTCACCTATATACACAATTACCACAGAATGACAGTGATTTTAACAGGGATCCATTTATCTTTTCTGTGATTTATCTGGCAAGCTATCTGCCTTCATTGGTATCATATCCAAGGGTTAGCCTTCATCAGCTTCCAGCTCATTGTTTTATTATTATTATTTTATTGACAATGTTCTGGACATAAAATGTTACAAATTTTACTCAATTACATTGCTCCACAATTAAATCCTGGCTGATGTTCACAGACGGTTTTGAGGTCAGGAACTGGGTTTTGTTCTGTGCTATGATGTTATTTTTAGCTTTTTTCTCAGTTGTCTCTGGTAAACTAGCTGCCCTATGGCTTAGCTTATTGCTTTTATAAGGTTATCAGCCTCTCCTTGCTACCCTGTAAATCACCTTCTTTTCTAATGTACCCTTTGTCTTGACCTTTCCCATGATCTGTTCCAAATAAAGTTTCTTTAAAGAGTGTCTTAGAGTCCTCATTCTTTATGTCTGCTTCTCTACCTGGGGAAAATCATCTGAACCATTGCACAAAAACTAGGAAAACAGACAGTGACCCACTTGTGTTAGAATGATACATATGCCTTATGACTCTGTTGTTGGGTCACAGTGGTAGGTATGAGTCTCCTTACTTTGCTTCTGCTGGTATGGAAAAAACTTTATCTTATGAGTGAACTGGAAAAGTGATCCAGGACATGGTATACAATTTTTTTGGCATAACGCACCTTTGATTGAGCCTCAACTCTATGAATGGAGCTAGTTGAAAGGGAACCCTGACTTCTCATCCACATTTACCTAGAATTTAATTTTGAATGGAAAATTATTCCATCAAGCAAATTTCTTATGAACTGCCATAGACACGAAAGTTCTTTACATTTTTTAAGGAAAACCTATTTTGAGCCTTGAACTTTTCAAAACCAATTATCAATCAAGCATTAAAAACAAAGTGAATCCATTTTCAGACATGCAAGGACACAGATGTTCTCCTCCTACTCAACATTTTGAGAAGGTGACTCAACCAGGAATATGAAGTAGAAATTAACAAATAGAAACATGTAGTATACAGAAAGGTGTGAGGACATACCCACTAAAATAATAGATGAGCAGTTGACTCAGAAAGTATTTGGTCCAAAGGCTATCAAACAGTTTCACAGTATCTAAAAGTAAGTTGAGTGGGTGTTAGTCAGTAGACAAAGTGGGAAAACAATGGAAAACCGGCTTGATGTTTCTTTCTGCTATTAAACAAAAGTATTCAGAATCTTTAGAAAAATATGAAATTTTCACCTGCTGCTTATACTTTATTAGAAATTCTATATGCTAGGGACAATATTTTTCAGTAAACCAAATGTAACAGCTTAGTATTGAGCTCTTAATATATTTGCAGTATTACAATAAAAGCTTTATTCTCCTTGTTATTATTTTCAATATTTAACATTAAGTTTTACTCAAAACATTATGGATTTATGCTTACAGAACAGAATGCAAATATCAAAAAATTAAAATAAAGGTAAGGTTTGTTTAAATCAGCAGCAAATACAGAGAGAATCAAAAAGGTAATCTTGTTTACATAAAATTTTGATCATATTAAATACAACATTAGAGAAGGAATTAAATAATATAATAAAATTATTTTCATTTATTCTAACAACTACATAAAGTATATCCACCATGCTATAGTAAATCTACGTGGGATATCTACTGGATATTGAGATCTTTTTTTTTTAAGAGCAAAAACACATATGCTTTTAAGAAAAATATGTGAAGAGAAATCTTTTATAGAAATCTTCCAGTTATGACAGCACTCAGAAGATATAATGTGTCCCCACTGCTCACTTAAGGAACATGAAGACTTCAAGCCTAGGGCTGCCAGTGGATTATTGGTTACCTGTAGGGCAATAGAGAAAGAAATAATGGTTAGAATCACTGGGGAATGTGGAGTTACACAGATTTGCCACCCTAAAATAATAATGGTCTTTCAAAAAACTCCTTAGTGGTGCCTTATTTAAGCAAAATGTTGTTTCGAGGAGCGAATGAAATAATTATCATAAAGAATTTTGCAGGTTCCAAACCAAAATAAGCATTATGCACACTAATAATTATTCACATATTTCTAATAAAGTGATTAAATGTTGCCTTCAAGAACTGTGACATTGCCAGAAATATAACTTCTAGAAGTTCAGAGAGTTGTAACTGGATGACATTTGAAAAGACCTATAAGTGCCAACAAAATAATAGTTGATTGTCACCACGACCAGAGCTCATTGTAATACTTGATTAACTTTGCTGATTAGATGGATGTATCCCTGGTAGGAGAAGATGTCAGAATAAAAAAGAAAGGTCAAACGAAAACTCTTTAAGAATGTGCCATTTCATAATAATGAAAAGCTGACTGTTGTGGCTATTGCAAAGGAAAGGCATCATTAGTAGTAGCAAGTAAACTATAATTAAAATAAATTTGACTAATGAGATAATTCCATTGTCATAAACTATTAAGGAAAAAAAAGAAAGAGGAGGAGAAGAAAAAGCAGGACAAGAGTAGGAAGAGAGAAAAAAGGAAAGGAAGAACACAGGATCCATATGAATAGAATTGTGTTAAAAAGGAAAGTCTGTCAGGGAAGGTCATAACTAGTGACAACGGGTAAAGATCAGGACAGGAGACTAAGGAATAAAAACAAATAAATAAATGATTAAAAACCCACAGTCTATAATTGAAATTGTAAAGGAGTAGAGCCATTATCAGGACTGGCACAAGCACTTGAAGAAGAAACAAAGAATGCACAGAGGAGTTTCAGATGGGTTGCATCTAATTCTTTTCATTTTCCTTTCAAGCTCCAAATTTGGTACTTTCCCATATAGTGAGATGCACATTATAGGAATCATTTCAGAGATGAAACTATTCTTTCCATCAGAATTCCAATGTGAGTTATTTTGCCAAAACTGGGTACCATCGTCAACATTAGAGATCTTGGCATGGAATGAATTAGGCGCTCCTACTTTATTTTAACCCATTTCCTACTATGATATGAGAATTAGTGGTAATTGTGTAAGTATTATTCAACCTTGAGAAAACATATTCTTTTTTTCTGGAGAAATAAAATTCTTCTTTGCTAAAGATCTCATTTTTCAATTTCGAGTTACTATGGTAATTTTATATCTTCCTACAGTTTTCAAACTAATTTTAGTTTAAAATTGACATGAAGTAATTTAAAGAAGACTTTTTAAACTAATTACATGAGAAAGATTGTTTTGAATTTCACAACCTTTTAAGGTTCGTGTAAAGTGTATAAGAGAAAACTGGATATTTTTAGTATTCAAATGAATGACTTTTTATTATTTTTATATACATTCATGAACCATTTTTATTTTTTTTTCTATTTTTAAGTCTATTTTATAGAGGTTATCTAAGGATACCAGTATCATATGAAGATAAAAGTATATAACATTTATTAAAACAAACATACACAGAAAATATTATTTTGTCAAATTAACTATAGTATTCTCTCTTTTAGATGGAGATTCAACCTCTATATTGCAATTTTCTTCCTTCATATGTGAGGTAGGTGCAAAGATTCATCTGCTGACATTTCTATTTGTCTGCAATTCTGCTTAACTGATTAATTACATATCAGAAATATTAGGCAGTTCACCATTTTAAATCCTTATGTACCTGCACAACACCTCCAGATAAACATTTACAAAAACAGAGCTTAAAAGTTTGTGAGCCTTTGTCATAAAACTTTCTGTGAGATTCAGAAAATTTTTATATTTAAATGTATAAATAAATATGCATGCCTGCAAATGGATGTAGAGTGTATCTGTGCATTTAAAGATTTAAAAGTTGTTTCATTGAAAGCAATTTGGCTAAGAAACCACAAAATGAGAGTGGGGGAGGAACTCAGGATTTTCAACCCATAATCTAATATTTACTTTTTCTTCCACCAGTGGTTTTCAGAAATATTTTAGCCATATCATATCATTATTTTTTATTCTAGAAAGAATACTAACTTGGAAGCCTACAAAATAGAACCATTCTAGTTGAAACTGGAATAACCTATAATATTCTACCTAATCTTTCTACATATCTGCAACGCTCTGGTAGGGATCACTAGGTTTCCTTGGAGAGTTTTGAAAACATTTTGTTGCACCAACTTGACAATTCAAGTAGAACGGGGTTGCAATTTATGTTCATTGCAAAAATAAGGTGTTCAAAATCTGTAATACATATTTACCACAATGAATGCATATATATATTTATACATGTATTTATCTATATCTATATAGATATAGATATATAAAATTAAACCCAGAAATCAGAAATAGTTCAGCAGTAAATAATAGAAAACCAGGCTAACACTTTTTATTTTTTAAATAGAGGGTTATTATAACAGGAAAACTGAAGTGAGGTAGCAACTAACGTTAGTTCAAAAGTTCAAGATTTCAGGTGGTTCAGCAACCTCTCATGGTCACAAAAAGGTTTTTACAGGTATTATGTCTTCATTTAAGACAGGAAGAATCTTTCTTTTACCAGAAAGTTCCTGTTATAACATAACAGGAGTTATATGGCAATTTCTAGCTAAACACGGTGACTGGCAATATGCATACTTAGCTTCCCCATTTCCCACAGTGGAGGTAAGGAAGAGATGAGAGCGCTGACTTTTTGAAATAACCATTCAGTCGTATCTAACACGGTGACATTCAAAATATTTAAAGTGAGTGGATGTTATTAGGCAATATCATCTTTTGCACTTTGGAAGTAATTCATTTTTTTTCTTCTAGTCATATAGTGGTGAGAATGTTATTCGTGGTGTAATTTCCGTATTTAATTAAATACTAGAATTTCCCAAAACAAACTTTAAAACGTCACTATCTTCATTTTCTGTTATATTTGCTTTTTTATTTTAGGAAATCCAGAATATTATTCCAGAAAAATAAATATAACCCTCATTCTTGTATTGCGTGTACTTCTATAGTCTATCTACATTTGGAAATGTCCTTACACATTGTTTACAAATTCTCTATAGACAGATTTGTCATACCCTGAAGGTTCCAAGTCTCTACAAATCTATTTTTCTTTACAGTTATTTTCCCCTTAGGTTGTTATTCGGCTTTCAAATCTGATAAGTGATAATGTCTCATAGGATATGTATATCTGAACCATATATACAACTCTGAACTATTTTGCTGAGGTAAATGATTCATCAACAGACAACTCCAGATGTCAGCCTAGTTTAGTATTTTAAAATTGCATTACTTCTTCAGCATAAGACGTCCTATAATTTCTTTTCTTGGTCTTTATTTGCCTGATTAATATTGATTAAATGATGTAACCATAACATGCACTTCCACACAGAACACATCAACTACATCTGAAATGCAACAGACTCTAAGCAATAACTTGAATAAGATTTTATCAGTTGATGGGTGCAGCACACCAACATGGCACAAGTATACATATGTAACAAACCTGCATGTTGT
>NW_012098321.1:2868181-2871769 GCF_000951045.1 Mandrillus leucophaeus
TGTATGTAAAGGAGTGGGAGTGAAACTGGCCAACTGGCTTTCATAAGCCTCTGAGTTCTCCTTATGTTAACAGCATATAGTAATGGAGTGGTGTACGAAATCAGGGAATAAAGGCTGCTTAGAAAGCTATTTTAGTTGGAAATTTTAAGTTATAGTTTGGATAATCAGAATTGTTTCACACAATGTGATTACCATTAAGATTTTATTCCTGTGTTTTGTGGCATAATGTTATGGTGGTAAGATTTGTGTACACTTAAAATCGTATTTGCTTAGACTTAAAATACCTAAACTTACACAGATCAATTAGAAATTGATTACCAGCTCCACAATTGATTCATCACAGATTTCTTGGTCTAGTATGCATATGTCTTTTAAATTGTACATAAACATCTGACAAAAGTTTAATGGTCTGTAACTTGGAGGATTGTAGTGACTAAGAGAATTTGCCAAAAATATGAGACTAGAAAAACAGGTACCTTCCTCTTTTCTGTCTTAGTATTTGTTAACTACTCACCAGGTATACAGGATTTCGTGTTTAGTATATAATAAAATCCTCACAGCAATTCTGAGTATTTTGGAATGCTATAATTACTTAATAAAGAAGTAAATTAAGAGCCAGATATTTTAAGGGACTTGCCAAATGGCACATAAGTAGCAGAACTGGGATTGGAGCCTGTGTTCATCAGCTGCCAGAACATACAACTATTTTCACTAGATGCCAGGGAAGTGAGAAGCAGAAGCCAAATAAACATTGACCTTTTGCACAAAAAAAAGAGAAACAAAACAAAAAAACAAAAACAAAACCAAAAAACGTTAGACAGAACCACGTAAGATTAGATGAGCAAAGTATATGTCATCTTTTCTTCTTCCCCAGTCATAGACAGGCTATTCAGCAAAGGTAAAGCAGATTTCACTGGTAAGCAAACCAGAAGTTTCACATGAAACCAAAAGATAGGATAGAACTTGGAAGAGTATACACTAAGCTACAAAAGCAGATCCTTAGTATAAAAGCATCTTAGCACAATGGGTACATTTTGCTCTTCTCACCCTTTTAAGAACAGCACTGGCATATCTTGGCATAGTGGTTTATTGCTAATGATGCTTGCAAATAAGTGGATGTGAGTGTGAGGATGTGGAACAGATAGAGGAATTTTCATAATGCTAAGAAAAACATGAAATAGTAACTTGGGTATCATTGCATAATTTTAAAATTATTAATAAAATATCTCTTACAAAAGGTAGCAGAAAGTTAATATTTTTAAATTTTAAAAAGGCAAAGAAAGGTATATTTCTGCCTTAAATGTTTATTTTGGTTTTGGATAAAATCATACATAATGTATAAAGCTCAGAAAGTCTATATTTCATTGCTCTTAATTTTTATATAAGAACATGAAGATCTTGAGAAGTTTTGCCATTTGTTCAGTATTAGTGAGCTTGTTAACAGGAAGAGTTTATTTGATAATTAAATGTTTATCATTCAGCAACCATTTCTAATTATGACTTGATGTCATTAAGTTAACAAGAGTAACCCAATGATAATTTATCGAACACTGATGTGTCCACAATATCTTTTAATCCTTGCTCAGGATTTCGGAAAACATGAGTAAATATTAAGCCATATATCCCTGTTGTCCAAAACATATATCTCATATATATTTCACATGAAAGTATCAAGAGCTTGAATTATCACTCACTGTTTATATATCAACTAGACTTTAAGATACACTTATAAGCATTTTATAGTAGAAGTAAAACAGGGGTGCAGTAGAATCTGAGAAAATTTCAATTTTTATCTCTACATTCCTTAGAGAGCTTTCTTAGAGCCCAAGGGATCAAGAACAAATTACACCACTTTCTCCTTTGCTCCTGAAGACTTTCATGAGAAAAGATCACTGTCAAAAGAATACTAAAGGCAACTTTGAAGGGAAAAAGTAAAAAATGCACTGCCTAAGAAATATATAAACAATTCTGTCTATATTCTTGTATGATAATGATAGTAATACAATAAAACTACATATCTATAAGAAAGTTTATAACACAATACCTCTTTTATATTGTGTAGTTTTATTGGAAAACCATTTCATAAGCAAGTATAGAAAATGTTGGTTCAAATATTCAGCTTGCACATTTGCATTTACAGACACATATTGTTTAAATAATTAACAAAAAAATGTATTGGTATTACTAATAATAACGAGCAGCTTATATTTTGGGGAGTTTTAGTTTGTGACAGGTACTGTTCTGAAGTTCCTAACATTATCTTCTCTAATTCGTACAACATTATTATATATCATAATTATGTCTTTTACACAGAGAGGGAAATTGAGGCCTAATAATATGTTATAGAGCCAGTAAATGAGGAGACTGGTTTTGAAGTCCAACTCCACAGTTGGTACTGCACAACCAGAAAATTTATTCTGTTTCTCAGTTCAAAGATATGTTAGAGATTTCCTCAAAAAAAAAAAAAAAAGAACAGCAAAATGCTGTTCTCGTTTTTGGATTATGCTTTAAATCATAAGTTTGTTGCTTCTCATCTAAGTCTTAGTGTTGCTTACCGATACTAAATCCATATAAGAATTCAAGATAAAGTTCTAATCAATTAATATACTTACGTGTGTATATATGTTGTGTATATATACGTATATACATATACACGGGTTGGGGGAGTATGTAAAGGAAAGAAAATTGAGCTGTATGATCTGAGGAGTAGAAAATTAGCAATGTATTCACTTAAGGGGAAAGTAGCAATTAGAAGAAAAGGTTTGAGCATTTTAACAAAGATGACTCAGTGTGATAGAACCAAACAAATATAGCAGAACTGATAGAGCACTTTACAGATGAGGATTGAGGTTTGAGGTAGGGGAGCGATTGAGGATGGCTTGAATGAATGCATTTTAGAGTATTTGAAACACTTGTTTGTGAACACCCTCTCCCCATACAGCTGTTGCCTGACTCAATGTTTAACTAATACTTGTGTGGTCCACCACCTGCCCCCTGCAAATGCAGGGTTTTATTTGCCAACTTTAAGATTAGCACAGATTTGAGAAATTTTATTTTCTAACTTAAAAAACTTTTGCTGCTTTGCTACTTCTTGGTATTTTAGAGGGATTGGAGGACAATTTAGATCTTGGCATCTCATACTTCACTGATACCTAAGTTAACAATGTGAAATTGATAGTTAAGGAGAATAAAACAATTTATAATAAAATTGTGTAAAAGAGTATAGGGAGTCTGGAAGAAATTTAATTAAAACATCCACTAGAACCCCTAAATGAGATTCCTCGATTTAAAAACAGCAGCATCATATTTAATGAAAATGACCCTTTAAAAATTAGATCTAAAAATAAATAAAACATATTTACATACCCTGGGATATTATGAACCCATTAAAAGGAAGGAAACCCTGTTACATGCAACAACATGGCTAAACCTCAGGAGATTAGGTTAATCAAAATAAGCCTACCACAAAATGATACATACTATACGATTCCACTCATATAAAGCATCTAAGTAGACAAAATCATGGAAGCAAAAAATAGAAGGATGGAAGCCAAACGCTGGAGGAAGGGGAAGGGGATAGGCAACTGA
>NW_012098321.1:2873564-2877357 GCF_000951045.1 Mandrillus leucophaeus
ATATTGTTTAAATAATTAACAAAAAAATGTATTGGTATTACTAATAATAACGAGCAGCTTATATTTTGGGGAGTTTTAGTTTGTGACAGGTACTGTTCTGAAGTTCCTAACATTATCTTCTCTAATTCGTACAACATTATTATATATCATAATTATGTCTTTTACACAGAGAGGGAAATTGAGGCCTAATAATATGTTATAGAGCCAGTAAATGAGGAGACTGGTTTTGAAGTCCAACTCCACAGTTGGTACTGCACAACCAGAAAATTTATTCTGTTTCTCAGTTCAAAGATATGTTAGAGATTTCCTCAAAAAAAAAAAAAAAAGAACAGCAAAATGCTGTTCTCGTTTTTGGATTATGCTTTAAATCATAAGTTTGTTGCTTCTCATCTAAGTCTTAGTGTTGCTTACCGATACTAAATCCATATAAGAATTCAAGATAAAGTTCTAATCAATTAATATACTTACGTGTGTATATATGTTGTGTATATATACGTATATACATATACACGGGTTGGGGGAGTATGTAAAGGAAAGAAAATTGAGCTGTATGATCTGAGGAGTAGAAAATTAGCAATGTATTCACTTAAGGGGAAAGTAGCAATTAGAAGAAAAGGTTTGAGCATTTTAACAAAGATGACTCAGTGTGATAGAACCAAACAAATATAGCAGAACTGATAGAGCACTTTACAGATGAGGATTGAGGTTTGAGGTAGGGGAGCGATTGAGGATGGCTTGAATGAATGCATTTTAGAGTATTTGAAACACTTGTTTGTGAACACCCTCTCCCCATACAGCTGTTGCCTGACTCAATGTTTAACTAATACTTGTGTGGTCCACCACCTGCCCCCTGCAAATGCAGGGTTTTATTTGCCAACTTTAAGATTAGCACAGATTTGAGAAATTTTATTTTCTAACTTAAAAAACTTTTGCTGCTTTGCTACTTCTTGGTATTTTAGAGGGATTGGAGGACAATTTAGATCTTGGCATCTCATACTTCACTGATACCTAAGTTAACAATGTGAAATTGATAGTTAAGGAGAATAAAACAATTTATAATAAAATTGTGTAAAAGCGTATAGGGAGTCTGGAAGAAATTTAATTAAAACATCCACTAGAACCCCTAAATGAGATTCCTCGATTTAAAAACAGCAGCATCATATTTAATGAAAATGACCCTTTAAAAATTAGATCTAAAAATAAATAAAACATATTTACATACCCTGGGATATTATGAACCCATTAAAAGGAAGGAAACCCTGTTACATGCAACAACATGGCTAAACCTCAGGAGATTAGGTTAATCAAAATAAGCCTACCACAAAATGATACATACTATACGATTCCACTCATATAAAGCATCTAAGTAGACAAAATCATGGAAGCAAAAAATAGAAGGATGGAAGCCAAACGCTGGAGGAAGGGGAAGGGGATAGGCAACTGACTGTTTAATGGGTATAACAGAATGTTAGCTTTGTAAAATGAAAAGTGCTGGAAATCTGTTGAACAGCAACATAAATATACCAAACAGTTTTGAACTGTGAACATAAAGATGTTTCAGATGGTAAATTTAATACTATTTATTTGTTACCACAATTAAAAATAAAATTTAAAAGTTGGATCTATAGCAGAAAATGTTAGACAAAAGAATATTTTTAAATGTCCTCAAAATTTATACTATCAATATAGCCTAGTAGGAACAAACATACATGGGGTAGGAGAATGATACAAATTCAATTTATTTTTTTAATGGCTAGAACAAATTTAATTAATTATCAAAAATTGGGGTGACATCTAATATTGCAAAATGAAAGTTATCATTTGCCACTTCAAATTCCATGCCTAATATAGTACGTTAGCAAGAAATACACATATAAATTAACTAACTATTTTTGATTAACATAAATATACATGCATCATAAGATTAAAACAATGGGATTTACAAGGCCTCAGCAAATAAAGGGTCTGAAGATTAACTATAGTTGGACTGTAAACAAACAAACAAAAACCCTGAACAACCAGAACAATGACAAAAACAACCTGTGTAAATGATACTTCATTAAAAGTTGTGAATTATTATAAACTGTCAATGTATATTAAAAATACCTGGCTTGGTGTGTTGGCTCCCACCTGTAATCCCAGCACTTTGGGAGGCTGAGAGAGGGTGGATCATGAGGTCAAGAGTTCAAGACCAGCATGGCCAACATGGTGAAACCCCATTTCTACTAAAAATATGAAAATTAGCTGGGCATGGTGGCACATGCCTGCAATCCCAGCTACTAAGGAGGCTGAGACAGGAGAATTGCTTGAACCTCGAACCAGGACCAGGGAGGCAGAGGTAGCAGTGAGCGAGATCGTGCCAGTGCACCCTCACCTCTACCAAGTGAGACTCTGTCTCAAAAAAAAAAAAAAAAAATTCTTATTAATTTGTGTCGTCTGTAACATCAATTAGCCTGTCATTATTTGCTTCACTACATAAATATTACATAGGAAGTATATTAGTCCGTTCTCACGCTGCTATGAGGAAACACCGAAGACTGGGTAATTTATAAAGGAAAGGGGTTTAATTGACGGACAGTTCCACATGGCTGGGGGGGCCTCAGGGAATTTACAATCGTGATTGAGGGCGAAGCAAACATATCCTTCACAGGGCAACAGAGAGAAGTGCCATCAGGGGAAATGCCAGATGCTTATAAAACCACCAGATCTCATGAGAGTCACTATCAGTGGAACAGCATGGGGGTAACCGCAACCATGATTCAATTACCTCCCACTGGGTCCCGCACACAACACATGCGGATTATGGGAACTACAATTCAAGATGAGGTTTGGGTGGGGACACAGCCAAATGATATCAGGAAGTCTGGTTTTTAATTTCATCCGTTCATTCCTCAATTTAATTATCACATTTTCTGGACTTGCAGTGGAAGTGTGGATCATATTACCAATGGTACTATAGGGGAAAAATTTGAAAATCCCTGTTATCTTCCTGTTTTTCAATAATGAATGATGTGTATTTGAACACTCAATTAAAAAATTAGAAACTATCTACAAGCTTACATATTAAACAGTTTAAAACACATAAAGACATGTAAACTATTTTATACTACAAGTAAATGCATAATGGTCCATGATATAATGCAGTAGGGTTGTAGTTCCCTAAGGCTGCCATAAGAAAAAAAAAGTAGCAAAAATCTTAGTGACTTAAAACAACAGAATTTATTGCTTCATTATTCTGGAGACTAAAAGTCTGAAATCAAAGTGTCAGCAGAAGCAGGCTCTTTCTAATGCATGGCTCTGGAGAAGGATCCTTTCTTGCCTCTCTGGCTTCTGGTGCTTGCCAGCAATCTTTAGCATTCTTTGACTTGTGTCCTGTTTTGCTTTATTTATTTTTTTCTTTAATCAGGCACCAGAGAGAGCAATTAAACGGGGTAAAGATGGGACCACCACTTCTGTATCTTTTATGTCTTTGATGTCATCTCCCAAGATGACATATTTCTTCTGATTTACCATCTTGGATGGAGAAGTAGGCATACTCAAGAGTTTCCCCTAATCCTTAACATAATGGGTTTTTTATGAGTTATTTCAATTCCTATTACTATGCATACTAATTATGCACTAGAGACTGCATAAATGGTTATGCGTTGGGTCAGTGAATACTGTGAGCGGACTGTGAGATAAATTGAGACAGAACTGTATTTAACATTTAGGTTCTTTTCTCTCCCCTATATATCCTTTGATACAGTGTATGCCGGAGATATGTCCGAATGTGTTTCTTTCCCCACAGTAAAAT
>NW_012098321.1:2882617-2883119 GCF_000951045.1 Mandrillus leucophaeus
AATATTACATAGGAAGTATATTAGTCCGTTCTCACGCTGCTATGAGGAAACACCGAAGACTGGGTAATTTATAAAGGAAAGGGGTTTAATTGACGCACAGTTCCACATGGCTGGGGGGACCTCAGGGAATTTACAATCGTGATTGAGGGCGAAGCAAACATATCCTTCACAGGGCAGCAGAGAGAAGTGCCATCAGGGGAAATGCCAGATGCTTATAAAACCACCAGATCTCATGAGAAGTCACTATCAGTGGAACAGCATGGGGGTAACCGCAGCCATGATTCAATTACCTCCCACTGGGTCCCGCACACAACACATGGGGATTATAGGAACTACAATTCAAGATGAGGTTTGGATGGGGACACAGCCAAACAATATCAGGAAGTCTGGTTTTTAATTTCATCAGTTCATTCCTCAATTTAATTATCACATTTTCTGGACTTGCAGTGAAAGTGTGGATCATATTACCAATGGTACTATAGGGGAAAAAATTGAAAATCCC
>NW_012098321.1:2888092-2902126 GCF_000951045.1 Mandrillus leucophaeus
GTTCTGGTATCTCTTTTATTTACCACAAGCCATCATCACATGAGAGCTTTAACTGGACATTCTTACATGAAGACCAGCTCCTAGTTCATGCCAGTACATAGAATCTAGAGTCATGAACAGTCAATAATCTTTTCTCTATCCAGCTTTATATTCTACATTTTCTTCTCTGATACCTTCAGGATCAAGTCCCATCTATGGTGCTCCCCGGGACATACTGGACAAGTCTTCTGACTCACTGGGTGTACATAGTAATTTCTCCCACGAATGGAATGGCATTATTCCTCAGGATGTGTCCTGACATGACCCTCGGTATTGGTCTGGAGGCAACGAATAGAAGCAGAGGAGAATCTTGAGGGAGGGAAGCATCAAACCGTGAACCCTTTCAGCACCTCTAGAGAAGGGAATGGCTCCTCCTTTATGTGACGGGAGTGGCTCCGCCTCTCTCCATGGGGTGGAATCTGTATCCGCTCAGATTCCAGGCAAAACATCAGTTCTGAATCTCAGGGTTATCACTCAAATATCCTCTTGCTAGACAGGTCTGAGTCCTAATCTTTTCCTGTCAGGACCCTGAAATAAACGTAGAGGCTTGTAAATGCTATGCATGCAGTAGCCTCTGTAAGTTCACTACCCTTACATTTAATTCCTGGGTTTAATTTTCAGCCTAGTTAACCCTGTAGAATATAATGTCTTTAAACACTGCTGTGGAGGCCTTTTGACTTTTACAGTATGCCTTGAATTTCAAGTTCTATAATCTAAATGGGTCCTTTTCTTCTTTCAAGGTTTTTAAGCTATTAAGAAAAAAAAAATCATCTAAATCCTCAACAGTATAATTACCTTGACCCCATTCCTTTCAAATGTCCCAATACCACATAAATCTACTTCAACTTATACATGCCTTTAAGACTAAATCACTTCCAGGTAAAACATTAATAATTGTGATTCTGCTGCATTCCAGGGTGATCATCTCTCTAATTTCCATAGTATTCTGGACCTTTATATCGTTTTCTGATGGATGAATGATTCAGTTCTAGTTTACCAACACAGGATGGGATTCTCAGTGCCTCTTCTGATTCTAAATCTCTTAAATTTTGTTATGCAAAGAAAACAGAGCTAGAAACAATAGCATTTATGAAAGTGGATTATATTGGGAAGTAATTCCAGGGAAGAGAAATAGGGATCTGGAAAAAGTATAAAGAAAAAAGAAAACTAATGCAAGAGTACATTATTGCTGATACTCACTGTTGCCATTAGAGGCTCAGTTTTGTAACGACTGTCTGGAGAATTATGTAAAATGCATTGGTGAATTGTACCATTAAGGTACTAAAGACGGGAACAGTTATCTACTGCTTTACTGTTCCTCATTGTTCAAAGGCTGTCCCATGAGTTATTAACTTCCTTGCACTTCCAGGTTTGTGGATGAGAGAGCAAGCATCCCACATAGAGGCAGAAAGGTCCTAAGCAGAAAGTTAAAAATTGTAGATGCAGCCAATCTAAGGAGTTGCAAGTTATACATATACACAGATGGTGGCCATGACCACTTCTAGCACAGAATTACATTTAGAGCATTATTTCCCAAAGTTTATTGAACATGGAAACACTAGAAAGACTTACTTGTTAAAGCACATATCTCTGGTCTCCACCCCCTAGAATCTCTGAGTAGGTCTGAGGTATGGCATGAGAATCTGAATTTTTTACATGTTCCCTGGCGATGTTGATACTGATGCTCCTGGCACTACATTTTGACCACTATCTGGAGTTAGTCAGGTGGACAACAGGAATTACATTATTTTCAAGTGTATAACTTATTCAAGCAAGATCATCAATGTACACAAAATAATTGGGTGAAAGGTATTAAGATATAGAATAGTACATAATTTCAAAGTACCACCTCACAAATTTCTTAAGTGAAAGAAGTTATACATACTTAATAGACTTGTTGGATAACATTTAGCCAAATGATCAGAATTTGCTAAATGATGATGAAAATACTAAGATTATATGTCTTCTAGTGTAGCAAAATAGGTAGAAGTTTTATTACTAAATGTCTATGTCTAACTTCAATCTTATAATGAGTAAAATAACTCAGATTCCTATATATATGAAAAATATATATACATGAATACAATATATACAGACATACACATATACATGCACATATTATGTATGTGCATCTTAGGTAAGGCAAAAATTTGAGGGTACCATTGTAGAAAAAGGGAATCAAAGAAACGTAACAATAAATTCATTGTATAAACTTTAATTATATGCTGAGGGCAGCAGATGCAGATATAAATGACACTGTTTGTACAAATAGACAAATATATATAAAGACCCTATTATAGTTAATATTATTTTACCAATGCTAAATGTTGGAGGTATGATAATGATATTGTGATTATATTGGAGAATAATCTAGTTCCAGGCAATGCATGCTGAAGTATTTATGGGAAAAATGCCATGACACCTTTTATTTCCTTTTAGATATTCAGCATGAAATAATAGAAAATGTCTATAGAAACAGATAGAGCAAACTTACTAACAATTAATGAATCCAGGTGAAGTGTATAAAGCTATTGATTATAACATTCTTCCATTTTTCTGTAGATTTCAAATCTTTAGAAATATAATAAATTTAGCAAAATATAAGATATAATACGATTAGCACTATCAAATGAACCTTAGAAACTTTCTAAAAGTATTTGAAGGAATAAGAGGTAAATTCTAGAATGAGCAATTGGAGGAAGTTTCAACAAGACTGACACATTTGTACTGGGTCTTGAAAATTGGAGATTTTTTGACAGGTGGACATAGAAGAGAAAGACACTCTAGCTACGATAATGATATAAAACAAACATAAAATGTTAATGCTCAGTATTATTATTGTAGCTATTAAAAGTAATAGTTACACCTCATGATTAATATATTCAAGACAGCAAAGGATTCCAAGAAAATTTAGGTAAATTGGCTAGTGTCTTAAAAGAATTAGTAAAAGCTTTGTTCAGTTGCACTAGGTTGGAGCAATATATTATTTATGCCAGAGGAATAATTTAAACTTTATCCAGGTAGACTATGACCAGCCCTCAAAGAAATCACAAATATGTCACATATTAAGCATATAGAGCTAGAAGTGGTATTGAAGAGGTTAATTAGTGTTATCCAAAATCTACTATACTTACACCAAGCACAGAATATTTTCTCCAGTGTGTATCCATCATATAAACATGATAGGTTACAGGTCCCCTTAGGGCATAATTTAGTATAAATGAATATTAGATTAATTTGCTTGAGGAGCTTAAGTAGTGCATTAAATGCATTCATTAGCCCACATGCCATTGGTAATTTTGTGACCATCTATGAAAGAGAATTAATCTATTTATTTTTAAAGCAGAAACACTCCAACAAAGATGTAGACAGTCTAATATCTTTCAAGTTGTTAATGATAAAATCTTGAAGATCTTGAATCTTAGTTTGAGGGTACATAAGTATAGTTCAACTGGTTTCTAAGGATGAAAAATCATAGCGTGTAAAAATCTAGGTTCCAGAGTCAGACAGTCTGGGTTCAAATTCAGCTCTGCAAGAGTTTTGCTGTGTATTTCAGAACACATTTCCATCTTTAAGATAAGAATAATAGCACCAACCTCATAAAGTTGTTTAAAGATTATATGAAGTAAAACATAGTTTTAGGCACAGATTAAGTACCCAATAGGCATTTGTAGTTATGTTTTATTATGTTTTATGAGCTAGCAATTGCAACTGAATATTAAAAATTATACTAAATTTTATGACGTAAGAAATATTTATTTATTATTATATCTCTTGATTGAAGAGGGTCGGAATTGGCTAATCTCTGCTGTGTTTGGCTGATATTAAACGGGCTCACCTGGGGAAACGAGCAAGTTGGCTCTGAGAATAAGACTTCTCTGAGAAGGCATTTGCAGGAAAGAAACTTTATTCTAGTTAATAGTTTGCAAACTGACTTTTTAGTGTGAAAAGAAGTTGTGCTCAAGAGAACAAAGACTGGGTTTGGGTTGTATAGCAAAAGTTCCTGCCCACGTTCCCAGTAAGTTCCACTGATGCAAATGAAATACTGAAGCTCACTTAAATTTGATTAGTGAAGGCATGAAAGTTCTGATTGGTCAATACAGCTGAGGCCTGATATGGCTTAGCCCCCATAGGCCAGGGCAGATGAGGACTGATTGGCTGGTTCCAAGCCACCAGAAGTCTTTTTTTAGACGTTTCTTTCAAACGAAGAGGTGGAGGGCGTGTGCGGGATATTCTAGCTACAGTTCAGTTTGGCAGTGACAACAGAACTAATCTGGTTTGATTGTAGAAAGAGAGGTCCTGTGATACTTTTACCGTGTCTTTCTGAGAACACAGACTGCGTACTGCCCCTCATAGATACGGCCACCTACTTCTGTTTTAACGTTGAGTACCTCAGTTAGCCATGGCGAGGTCATTATGTCTGTTGACTGGGGGCATATTTTAGCAATATGATACCCAACTGATACCCAACTCTTATTCTTCCCCTGTGACCACTGAGAGAACTCAGAATTTTTTTTTTTTTTTTTTTTCATGGCGACAGAAAAGCTCAGAAGTCCAATTGCACAAGCGTTTCTTAAGCCTCCATTTGAATCATGCTTACTAGCATCCTATTGACCAACACAGGTCACATAATTGAGCCTATAGTCTAAGCTACATGGTAAAGGTTATGAAGACTGGGAAAGATTGGAAATTGGAGCCTTTTTGCAATCTACCTAAGGAAATAGAGACCTATTTACACTGAGAAAGCTGACACTTTATAATATGTTTGGTATTTTCCAGCAGCCCTCCCGCTCATAAGATTCCCAAGAGAGTTAAGTATAAAGATCGATAACCATGAAAAGTGATATGTCAATTAATTCTTAGCTAGTTTTCCACACTTCTACTAACATAATGTGCACTCAGAACTCTTTTGAAAAGTATCCATGGGTACAGAAGGAATGATCTTCTAATGCACAATGAAACCAACTTTTTAATGCATGACTTCTGACTCTCTGAGTGGAGTACACAGAGACCTTCTCCACTCCACCACAGGTACCATTATGATGGTGAGATTGATCAGCTCCTAACACTTCCAAAGAAATTAAAATGAATTGCAGTGAAAAGTGATTTTACAAAGCTAACTAAATTGAAAGTTGATGTAGTACTAAACATTTCTCAGAAACACAGACACAGATGGATCTACATAGGAGTTAGTAAACTAAATCTGACCCTTAGCCTGTTTTTGTATGGATTCCATTATAAGGATGGTTTTTACATTTTAAAATGTTTTTAAAAATTCCAAAAAAATATAATGTTTGATGACATGTGAAAATTTTATACAATTCAAATTTCAATGTCTATAAATAAAGTTTTATGTTAACACAATATATTCATTTGTTTACATATCTTCTATGGCTGCTTTCCCACTATATCGGTGTTAAGTTGTTGCAACAGAGAACATCTGTTCCTCTTGTCAATTCCCACTACTGTTCAGCTCACTATAAATTGCAATGATACAATTATAAATTAAGTTTCCAGCACTATGGGTATCATCATAATACATTTTATGTTTTTTTTTTTTTAAACAGTGCATGACTAACATGTCAAAAAGAGGTAAGAAGAAAAAGTGAACTTTGAATGTCATACATTAAAGGCACAGTGGAGTAATGCATTATATATTATATATTATTATATATTATATATTTTTGTAATCGAATTAGAGGTCAAAGCATTATTTTTATTCAATATGGATACTATGGTTGTGCTAAAATCAACATTACTGGAATAAACATTCATCATGACAATTTCAATAAGAAAGCAATGGTCAGATAAATTAGAAAATTTTAAATGGAGTAGCTTAACACTGTAGAATTCCTTTACAAAAAAAGTAAATGCAAAGTAAAGAGAAAGAAAAGAAAAAGAAGATGAAAAGTAAGTTTACAAGTGGTGCTCATGAACAGGTTTGAGCCAGCTCCACCACACCATTGCCTATCCCGTTAAAAGTTATCAGCATCAAAGTCCTGAGAGTTGTTAAGTTGTCTTTCACTTAGTAGGAATGGATTATGACTGATTATTTCTATTTTTAAGTTGGATGAGATGCATCTGTTTCTTTATAGCCTGAAAAGAAAATGCTAAAATAGTGCTAAACTTTCCCCACTTAAAAAGAATAGCATATAGCAAATAAGTGATCAAGTACCAGGTGTCTCAGGTTCAAGGCATGTACCAGTAAATCACATATCAAAGTAAGGTCATTCTATTTCCTTTTACATGTACCGTACCTAGAATAATTTCTAAAATAATATATTCAGTCGTAGTTCCCCAGAAATTAATAAATTATATATTGAATGAATATTTAAAAATAATTGTGTAAATTATTGACTGGCTATTTCTGTGCAAAGTTTAACGCATGCCATAGATACATTTGTTTTTATGAACATGTGTTTCATTCAGTTGCTAAGTGTGTTATTTACAGAAGTGCTTTGTATTCGTGCATAGAGAAACTGTTACATTCAGTCACTAGCTCTTATAAGGTGCTTTCAAATATGATTCTAGGGTATTTGATTTGAGCTACAATGGGTGAAGTAAAGGCAAGCATCAATTTGGGCAGGGTGATTCAATTATCTATCATAAATCTGGATGGTAGAATAAGGGCAAATTAATGGACTCTAGGTTTTAGGTCTGAATCAAGATCTCGCTTAGGTAGACTATATTACTCAGTTTAATCTAAGATTGCAGTTAGACAAAATATTTGTAACGTCTGAGTCTATGACTTCATAAGGATTTCTAATGAAGATAAAACTTAGTCTTAGGTGGTCAGAAAGCAATTAGAACTAGTCAAAACTTCTCTTAAGGTTCAGTGTTTGTTATGTATGGATAACATAATTGAAGATAGTGATGTGCAAACTAGAATCTCTACAGGATCCAAACACAGGGCAAGACGTGGGGAAACTCAAACAACTTCCCTTACAAAAGATAATAAAAATTGAGGAGATTCTTGTTTATTGTTCTGACCCTTTAAACTTGTGTTCCCAAAGTTTTTTGTGTTCATTACGAATATCATCCCAGACTATTTACTATTAATATCTCCTTGACTTAATTTTACACTTTGTGAGTATAATTTTATTAACATTGATGTTCCACATCCTAACCTGGTGCCTAACACAAAATAGCACCTAATAAATATTCTCAATCCATCTACACTTTTAACCAATACTTGATAGCCTACTACATTTCAGGTGTTATGCTAGGTAATGCAGATAGAGCAGAGAACAAGGAGACAAAGTTTATGAAACTCACAGTCTAGTGGGAAAAAAATAATCAAACATGCTAATATACAACATCTCTACATTCTGTAATAAGCAATATGAGAGTAATATTGTAACCCACTGTAATGCCTACATGACATTGCTGAATTTCTGCACTGCCCTAACTCTGCTTCTCTTTAAGAAACGGGACACTGGCGATATAAAATTTCCCTTTGTAATCAGACCAGCTGGGACTGGTTAGAACCAAGATGGCTGACTGAACAACTTCAAAAAAACACCTCAGACTTCATTATAATCTCATTTCCATGCTAAATGACACTCCCACCAGTGCCGTGACAGTTTACAATCGCCATGACAATGATCAGAAGAGGTCATTAGAGGACAAAAAGGAAGGTGACACTCTGATTCTGAGAATCTCACTGTCCTTTTCTAGAGAACACATGAATATTCCTCCCCTTCCCTTAAATGCCAAGCTTCTTCATTAGAGAAACCTATATGTTAACCCCCACAACCCTCACAGTCAAAAAGTTTATATGTGAACCAAGTTCTTGCTTCTCAGTTCTGCAACCACCAAGTAAAGCCTGCACTGCTTGACATCCACTTTTTGTTTTGAATATTGGCTTTGTTACACAGAGCAGGAAGACACCATTTGTTGGGGAAACAACTCTGTCAGTAAGAATATAATAGGATGTAGTCTTTGAGTTGATTTCTAAAGGAGTAGAATAATCCATACAAATGGGTAGGTATTATTAAGCCCCTCACGTTGTTTTTCCTGAGGAAACTGTCCTAAATGTCCAATGGTAATTAATCTGTAAGTTATGAGCTGCAGATCACACCCAGATAATTCTCTCTTTTATCTACTACAGAGCGTATTTTTTACTTACTGTAGGTATACCCAAAGATGCTATTGGGCTTAAGGAAGATACAGGCTTTCCATTGCCAGAAGCTTGGGCAATTTGGGAGATTCTCTTTGGATCATTTCTCTCAGTGATCCAAAATTGCAAATATAAGATTAATAGACACTCCTCCCAGGGCCTTGCAAGAATCTTTTGAAATCAGGGGCACTAAAACATATTTTTCATTCCTTTCATGAAGAATCATTAAGATTGCCAGATTTAGAAAATAACATACAGGAAGACTAGTTAAATTTAAATTTCAGATGAGGAAAGAATCAATTTTAGCATTAGTATGTCCCAAATAGTGTACGGAACATGCTTATATTAAAAAAAAAAAGTGTTGTTTATCTGAAATTCATGTTTATCTGACAACTTGATGGAGAGTTAGGAAATCCCATATTGCAGAGGTGGCAGAGGTGGGGAACTGCACAGAGAAACAACATATAAACTACATTAATGGGAATAAGCGAGACTAGAGCAGAACCTTGTTTTGAGTGACTTTTCTGCATAGGTCTTTCATATTTTTGTACATCTAAGCATAAATACTTAGTTTGCTCCAGACTGATTTTCAAAGATTTTCATATAAACAAATAACCTTGAAAGATAGAGATGCTTCCCTCCCTAGAGCTGATTTTCTTATATTCTAGGCTAATAATGCCTCTCTCCAGGGGGGAATGATGGATAAGTTTTGACAGGATCGTCTTCTATAATAGTGGTGCTTCCTTATATTGGTGCTCTGCTCCTGTATCACGGGCTCACTCACTAACCATCCGTTGCTAGAGTATTAAATAAATATTGCTTGGCATACCATGAAAAATATTTCCCAAACTATTCCCCTAATACACTAATTTGTGCTCTAATAAAGCTAAACTTTGTGTATAACGCACACACACACACTCACACACACAAACACTCGCACACACTGCCACTGCTGCTAAGAAATATCTTGACTTTGCTGCAGGTGTTTTTATTTCCCTTTATTGAGCAGTCTAGAACAATAAAATACCCATACCTCATAGCAACAAAAATTCAGACGCCTTGATTTCAGAAACTGACAGCTTGGCAGATGGTGTAGGTTATTTTGGATTTTTACAGGCTTTTTGTGTATAAGTCGTGTGTCACATACTAGATAAATAGCACAAGGTCAGATGCATATTATAAATTTTTGAAGTCCCAGTACTAGCACTGTAAATTATATTTGATAAATGTTTATTGCACAGATATTTGAGTGTGCCCTTCTTTTGTACTATAATATTTGGCAACTTGCTCCAATGTTAAAAACCTGTTTAATTTCTCCCTAAAATGGCTTGTCTCAAGCACTCCAACACAAAAAGCATATGCCTAAGAGGAGAAACTCGCTTATTCACTTGGTCATCTTTTGAATTTCTTGCAACTTTCCGTGTACAGGGTACCTTCAGCACACTTCTTTTAAGAGAGGTTTGCTCTTGGAAGAGATGCTGAAAGGCCTTCCTTTACCTGCTCTTCCCGAAGTCTCTCCCAACAAACAGGCTCTTAACCTCTGAAGAGTATACCAAGTGTCCGGTTCCAAGAAGTTCACCTGGAGTGCAGTAGAACATACATTTTCCAGGCGTCTAATAGGTAAACAACCCAAAGACCAAGTTGCCTTCTCTCACTCTCTTCCATTTGTTTAGCAGTGACTCTTTCGTATGTGGTCTGTTAACTTTCTACTCTGAAGAAAAAAAGCACAATGAGGCAATAGCACTGAATCAAAGAACGTATCTACCTTACTTGTGCTCCCCAGCATCAGAGAACACAGCTACCTTACTTGTGCTCCCCAAGACCCCATGTTTTTTGCTTTACTAAGATACTATGTGCTTTTTTATCAGTCTATCAGTTTGCCTATCACTGAAGTAATTAGTTTTAAATTTGCCACTATTGTTATTGTCATCATGGAATATCATCTTTTCAAAGCAAATATCATCACCTTTTGATGGTCAATCACTGTATCTGACAGAGAAAAAATAGGAAGATACTGTTTATTCCAGCCCTTTGTAATACAGCCTTAAGACTGGCTCTCATTTAAAGATTTAGCATTGCTCAGTAAATGGATCTTTCCGGAAAATCACAATATTTTATAACACAATCGAATGTATTAAGCCAAGTTTAATGGTCATAAGTCACATATATTTTTCCATAACCTTTTGGTTTACACTTGCAACTGAACCCAACCCAAATTTCACTATCAGCAGCTTTCCTATACTGCATTCAACTCTTTTATTTATTTTGCAATTGCTGAAATAAAAAAAAATTGAGATATTTGACTTCACAAAAAGCATAGCTGAGACGTGAACAGAGAAAAACTCAATTTGACACACGTGGTGGTATACAGTCTTTTAGACTGTGGTATATGTTGTTCCTTATATTACCCAAAGTATTTATTCTGTAGCATTATTGCCCAAGGATTTATACACTGTGCCATAAGACAAACAAATCAAGCAAGATGGTTCAGGGACCACATTCCATCCATGCCAAAAGATTTAAATAAGTAAATAAATAATAAATAGTTCCACTTACCATTCCAAATCTGGCTGCAAGTGCACAGGGAGTATTCATTAGCCCACAGAGCTGAGGTAGGAAGTAGAATATCAGAAGGTCGAAAACAAATTTCACAGAGTGGAATTTCCCAAAGGCCAGTATTTCTCAGGCTTAGTAGAAACGGACCTAACATAATTTATATAAGAAAACAAATTCTTCACACAAGCAATGCATTTTTTTCTCCTTTGCTGTACTTTGAAAGAAGAACAATAATACATGAGTTCTAAAAAATGAACGTATGGGTCTTTAGTTTCACCTCATGCTTATCTAAAGTAGAATTTATTCCTTAATTTTAAATCATACATTTCCCTTCAGACTTTTACGGTCATGGTACATGAAACTGAGAGTGGCATGTGTTACCTCTAGTACAAATGTTCACTTATGATTTTATTTTTAAAACAAAGTGCCAACTATTTTTAAAAATTATTTTATTATTAGTTTCTGATAGAATTAAGCAATCTAATATAACACATTTTTTTCTGCTTTGAGGAATGTTCTTTCCATCCTTCCTATTTAGAACAGATGGAAAGGGTTATATGTGTACTTACTTTTTAAGTATTTGTATGTGTTCCAATTGTTTCAGAAACTTTCTGGTAAAAAAAAAAAAAGTTTGCCTATTTCAGCATCTTTCTCCTATTCTCCTAGAAAATACAAAAAAAAAAAAAGTGGAAAAGAATAAGAAAAACAACAACCAAAGAGGGGAAAATATCCTGAAAAATCAATTCTAAAAAAATAAGGGTACAAATAAAATCTTCAGATTCCAAAATAAACAAAAGACTACCAATAATGTGACATGTGACTCAAATCTCAAGGAAGAAAGTAAAATAAAGAATTAGGAAAGTGAGAGAGTCCAGCTATATCACATCTCACAGAGGACCTGGAAGTGAATACTTTCTGAATTGAAGGACCTCATTCACAGTGCAAAATATACATGTCATTTGCAATAATGGGCTCAGAAACCAGAATGACCAGGGCTTATGGCAGAAGAACTTTTGAACCAGATTTACTTCAGGAATCAAAATTTGGGGATTTCCTAAGGAAATCACAGAGAATGAAAATCTACCTGCAGATGTGAGGAAGTAGCAAGCAAGGCCACTGTGGCCTCAGCACACACATACAGAGAAATCTCTTGAAAATTGCTACTTTAGAAAATTGTTCTTAATCATGGAAAAGAAAATAAAAGTAACATGGCCATAATCAACAAAAGTGTGATAAGAAAATGTGTGTGATTGTAAATGAGCATCAAATTTTACCAGCAAATGAAAAGCATTGACTGGAAATTGTTGCCAAGCAGCAAGTGAAAGTAATCAAACATTTGCAATCAAATAGACAACCAAACAAAACAAAATACAATTAAGTCCTCCCTCTATAAAGAAAAAACAAAATTCAGAAACATAAAATTTGTAGGAGAGTAATAATGACAATAATTACAGAAAAAGATAAAATATTTGAAGTATCCAATAAAGAAGGGGAAAATCACTAACATAAAGATTGAATTTGAAGGTCCACAAGAAAGAAAAAAAACTACAGGCAATATATGAAAACTGTAGTAATAAGTGATTAAAAAAATACCAAGAACAATACAAAAAATTATCCAACTTGATAAAATAAAAAATATACACAAACAACAAGCAAATGAAATGAATTAAAGAAAATTTTTAAAATAACAGATATAAACAAAAACTGAACCTTGGGAGATATATACACACACACACACACACACACACACACATATACACACACATATATGTGTATATATACACATACATATATACATACATATACATATATACACACACACATATATGCATACACACACATAAGAGTTATGTGTATACATAAAATGATATAATAATTCACTTGCCACCCTAATGAAGACAAACATGGAGTGAACTCAAAAACACAAATTATTTTGAGGAAATAATCACAAGGGAGCCTCAAAAATTTAATTTTTTGTAGGCGAATAAACTTCTTAAATATCTAGGTAAATAGATATCAAGATGTTTCATATAAGATATACAAGAGACAAACACACTAACTTATTTGCAGAATGAAACTGTCACCAAAGAACATATACTCCTCAAAAAGTACCTAGCCCAGCAAATCCAGGGAATAACACATCCTTTTCAACTAAAGAATTTTTATGCAACATAAACTGTTAAGAGAATATAAAAAGATGAAACATTTCTAGGTGATTTATAAAAACAAACTTTCATAAATCACTGATTTTATACCTCACAAAGATTATACAAAATGGAAAATCACAGACTGTCACTAATAAATAGTTTTTTTAATTCCTAAATAAATTTTAGTATAGAAATTTAATAGCACATTAAAAATAATGCATTATGTAAGTATGAATTATTCCAGGAATAAAAGCACAGTTTAATATGAGGAAATCTATTAATATAATGTGTCATTAGATACATAGAGACAAATTGTGCAATCATCACATAGATGCTGTTACACCACAAAATGTTGCATTGAGAACATGGACTATACAAATCATGCAAAAATATTTCATGTTTCAAAGCGTTCAGGCAACCGCTATGCTCAGGAGCTAAAACATACACATTTTTGAGAAATATGAGACTATCAGACAGGGTTCCATAAAATGTCCCTTTTCTTCTAGGAGCATGTATTTTTGTTTCATCTTGAACAGACAGGATTTTATTGAGCAATATATGTGGAGACATTAATCACACAAAGGAACCATTTTCATTTATGAAATTCTCCTTTTTATAATCCCATTAATTGAACAGCTTACATGGCTTTCAAAACAAGTCTCCATAAATTCATATATCCCAGAATTATTTATTATAAATAATCTAGAAAAATGCGGTGTGTCCTACTAAAAACATTTTATTGAAAAATATCCTTCATCATCTTTTTGCTAGCAAATAGCATTCGCATTTTCACCAGGAGGACTGTGTAGTGGTCATTAGCTTCGTTGTGAGGGTATTTGATTGGGATAATTTATACCTCTCTGGGGTCCTAGTAGAGAGGGAGGGGCTGTAGGCCTGCTATTTGCAATTATCTCCATAGGCACTAAAATGACACTTACAACATTCACCAATTTTTATGGACAAATGAATTATTAAGAGAAATAATTTTGATGTAGGGAAATTAGAAAAAATATAAAGTCAAATAAATGACCCATTGGAAAAAAAAAAAAAAAGATGTATCTCTGGAAAATAAAAAGAGATATAACTATAAATATAAAACTACTATAAATAAGAAAAATAATTCTTATACTTAAAATATAATCTACCTGTGGGGGTGTGCCCAAGATGGCTGAA
>NW_012098321.1:2904921-2905467 GCF_000951045.1 Mandrillus leucophaeus
CTACAGAATGGGAGAAAATTTTTGCAATCTACTCATCTGACAAAGGGCTAATATCCAGAACCTATAAAGAACTCAATCAAATTTACAAGCAAAAAAAAAACAACCCCATCAAAAAGTGGCCACAGGATATGAACAGACACTTCTCAAAAGAAGACATCCATACAGCCAACAGACACATGAAAAAATGTTCATCATCACTGGCCATCAGAGAAATGCAAATCAAAATCTCAATGAGATACCATCTCACACCAGTTAGAATGGCAATCATTAAAAAATCAGGAAACAACAGGTGCTGGAGAGGAAGTGGAGAAATAGCAACACTTTTACACTGTTGGTGGGACTGTAAACTAGTTCAACCATTGTGGAAGACAGCGTGATGATTCCTAAGATCTAGAACTAGAAATACCATTTGACCCAGCATCCCATTACTGGGTATATACCCAAAGGATTATAAGCCATGCTGCTATAAAGACACATGCACATGTATGTTTATTGCGGCACTATTCACAATAGCAAAGACTTGGAATCAACCCAAATGTCCATCAG
>NW_012098321.1:2906896-2908772 GCF_000951045.1 Mandrillus leucophaeus
GGAAATTAGAAAAAATATAAAGTCAAATAAATGACCCATTGGAAAAAAAAAAAAAAAGATGTATCTCTGGAAAATAAAAAGAGATATAACTATAAATATAAAACTACTATAAATAAGAAAAATAATTCTTATACTTAAAATATAATCTACCTGTGGGGGTGTGCCCAAGATGGCTGAATAGGAAGTGCTCCAGCCTCCAGCTCCCAGCGTGAGCAACACAGAAGACAGGTGATTTCTATATTTTCAACTGAGGTACCAGGTTCCTCTCACTGGGGTGTGTCACGTCTGACAGTTGACGCTGGTCCGGGGGTTTAGCCCGACCAGCGAGAGCTGAAGCAGGGCGAGGCATCACCTCACCTGGGAAGCACAAGGGGGAAGGAAATTCCTTTTCGTAGCCAAAGGAAATTGAGACACACAACACCTGGAATTGGGTAACTCCCACCCTAATACTGTGCTTTACCAAGGGTCTTAGTAAATGACACACCAGAAGATTATATCCTACACCTGGCCCAGAGGTTCCCATGCCCACAAGCCTCCCTCATTGCTAGCATAGCAGTCTGAGATCTAACTGCAAGGTGGCAGTGATGCTAGGGGAGGGGCACTCGCCATTGCTGAGGCTTAAGTAGGTAAACAAAGCCTCAGGAAGCTCAAATTGGGTGGAGCCCACCACATCTCAAGGAGGCCGGCCTGCCTCTGTAGACTCCTCCTCTGGGGACAGGGCATAGCTAAACAGAAAGCAGCAGAAACCTCAGCAGAGGTAAAAGCCTCTGACAGCTTTGAAGAGAGCAGTGGATCTCCCAGCATGGAGGTTGAGATCTGAGAATGGACAGACTGTCTGCTCAAGTGGGTCACTGACCCCTGAGTGACCTAACTGGGAGACATCCCCCACTAGGTGCAGACCAACAACTCACACCTCACACGGCTGGGCACACCCCTGAGACAAAGTTTCCACAGCAAGAATCAGACAGCAACACTCGCTGTTCAGCAATATTCTGTCTTCTGCAGCCTCTGCTGCTGATACCCAGGCAAACAGGGTCTGGAGTGGACCTCAAGCAATCTCCAACAGACCTACAGCTGGGGGTCCTGACTGTTAGAAGGAAAACCAAGAAACAGAAGGGACTCCCACACCAAAACCACATCAGTATGTCAAAATCATCAAAGACCAAAGGCAGATAAAACCACAAAGATGGGGAAAAAGCAGTGCAGAAAAGCTGGAAATGCAAAATAATAGAGCACATCTCCCCCTCCAAAGGAACGCAGCTCATCGCCAACAACAGAACAAAGCTGGATGGAGAATGACTTCGACGAGTTGAGAGAAGAAGGCTTCAGTCAATCAAACTTCTAGCTAAAGGAGGAACTAAGTAACCAGCGCAAAGTAACTAAAAACCTTGAAAAAGATTTGACAAATGGCTAACTAGAAAAACCAATGTAGAGAAGTCCTTAAAATAACTGATAGAGATGAAAACCATAACATAAGAACTACGTGACAAATGTGCAAGCTTCAGTAACTGACTCGATCAACTGGAAGAAAGAGTACCAGCAATTGAAGATCAAATGAATGAAATGAAGCGAGAAGAGAAGTGTAGAGAAAAAAGAGTAAAAAGAAATGAACAAAGCCTCCAAGAAATATGGGATTATGTGAAAAAAACAGATCTACGTCTGATTGGAGTACCTGAAAGTGACGGGAAAAATGGAACCAAGTTGGAAAACACTCTTCAGGATATCATCCAGGAGAACTTCCCCAACCTAGTAAGGCAGGCCAACATTCAAATTCAGGAAATACAGAGAATACCACAAAGACACTCCTCAAGAAGAGCAACTCCAAGACACATAATTGTCAGATTCACCAAAGTTGAAACAAAGGAAAAAATGTTAA
>NW_012098321.1:2914647-2929524 GCF_000951045.1 Mandrillus leucophaeus
GTTTGTGTCCTTTGTAGGGACATGGATGCAGCTGGAAACCATCATTCTCAGCAAACTATCGCAAGAACAGAAAACCAAATACCACATGTTCTCACTCATAGGTGGGAACTGAACAATGAGATCCCTTGGACACAGGAAGGGGAAGATCACACACCGGGTCCTATTGTGGGGAGGAGGGAGTGGGGAGGGATAGCATTAGGAGATACACCTAATGTAAATGAAGAGTTAATGGGTGCAGCACACCAACATGGCACATGTATACACATGTAGCAAACCTGCACATTGTGCACATGTACCCTAGAACTTAAAGTATAATAATAAAAAAAAAAATCTATATGTGTTGCAAAATAGAGCAGATGAAAATTCACCTCTTAGAGCATTAGCCAAAGATAATATATTTAGAAATAAAATTATCTATAAATATGATATATATTATCTTATTTTTATATAAGTAAACTTTAATAGATACATTTAGAAAACAAATACTCCAACACACACACATACACACAAATATTGAGCAAATAAAAAAAAAATCCAGATAAACTCTGTTGAATTAATTAAAGGCAAAATATCCAGTGTTTTTTTTCTCTGTAAATTCATTTAAATATTTAATATCCCTATAAAAATACAAACCGATTTTTTATAATTAAATTATTTGAAGTTAATATTTACATATAAAAATAAGAAAATGTATATCATGGAAAAAACTCTCTGAATAAAAAATAGTGAATGAGAGAGAATGGTTTGTACCAGATATTAAAGCATTTTATCAAGACTTAAGTATTAAATCAGCATGCTAATGGCTCATGAATTGCTTCATACATTATAAAACAGAATATGAAGTTCAAAATAGACCAAATGCAAATTAACTAATAAAAATGTGATGTGAAATCAGTGGAGAAAAAAGATGGAACTTTCAGTGAATCCTACGTGTAATCCTGAGTAGCTATCCACTAAATAAACAAAAACACAAAATGAAAATTGGTATATTTCACCTCATATTTATGGATAAATTACAAATGGATGAGTGATGTAAATGAAAAGCATTAGCATTAAAATATTAGAAAACATGGAGAAAAATATTTTATAAACCTAGATTAAGTAAAGCTGCTGTAGCTATGATAAGAGTTAAAAAAAAAGAAATTGCTGAATTAGAAAATGAATAAAATAAGAAGGTGAATGACAAACTGGTAAAATTATTAACAATGCCATCCACAAGTATAGACAAATCTCCACATTACATGTTCTACTATTAATTTAAATAAATATGGATAAAAGTAATGAATGGTACAAAAATGCATGTTTCAAACAAAGAAGTTCACTTTGTTCTTAAAATCATGAAAATATGCCTATCTTTATTCTTAATAAGAGAAATATAAATTAAAATGATATTGAGACACCACTTTTACCTTTCAATTTGGCAAAAATCCAAGTTTGGAAACACAATTAGTTGATGAGGTGTTTGGAAATGAATAATCTATAACTGATCAGAATGTAAATAGTTATACTCCAAATGAACACAACTTAGAAATACCTATTAAATTTAAAACTACTGATACCTTTAACTCTACAATTTCATAAGGGAATTTGTTATAGATACATAGAAACATGAAAGAACTATGATGTGTACAAATTTTACTATTTGAAACAACTGTAATGACAAATTATTAAAAAAATCAGCTTGATCAATTTAAAAAGTAGAGTACTTTCATTTAACACAATAGTGTGGAGAAAGATAAATCTTTCAGGGTACTAATAAGGAAATATCTTAAATATATAAGAGTATTATATTTTGTGTAAAAATGGGGGAAGATACTTTCTTCATATTTGCTTATATAAATATAAATAAACTCATGGAGGACATAAAAGTAGCAGTTAAGAATAATTACTTACAGATTAACAATTGGATTGGTACTGAGAGGATAGAGGACTAAAGAGACAGGTAATGATTTTATTACATATTTTGTATAGATACATGCTGAATATTTCTAAGTCATACTTATATTACTTCTATATTTGTCCATTAGACAGCATACGTCTATGAAAAAGACTTATTTCCACATTATTTTCTTAAGTATCCTTATTAACTCATATTTAATTTTGTTTTTCAATGTTTTATTATTTATTGCCAACACTGTATATTTTACACATTGTCTTTGAAATAAATACATGTTTTTCCTACATTTTTAAAACGAATGGAAAAGCGAAGGGGACTGAAATAACAAAGGTAATAAGATAATGAATGTAATTAAATAAATTCCCTATTTGCTACATCTATCAAATAAACATAAAATTTTATATTTCATCTAATAGAAAAAAGAAATGTTTTAAAATAATTATTATACATCTTCTAAACTTGAAGAGTTGATTCTCTAGTGACATTTGAGATAATTTTGTTTTACACCTTATTGTTTTTTCTGACAACTTAATATATGAAAATTTTGCGTGAACATTTAAAGCCATACATTCTCAAATATCATATTTGAAATATAAATGTTAAAAATGAGGGAATGATTAATAACAAAGGGAGCACCTGTTTGTTTCAACGGATATACGTCTAGAAGACACAACTTTCACGTATACAAACTGTGGAAAGTAATTTGATATTAATTAACACTTTAGTTACCATGTAAATATCTTCCAAAAATGACATTCAGGATTTTAAATGACATAACTTCCTTCTATTTGGCTTTGAATAAATGTACTCTAGAGATTCTATGGTAAAATCTTAGGAGATAACACCGGAGCGAGACCACAGTGCTCTCCAGCCATAGGACCTTGTTCACCTTTCATCCGGCTTCACATGAACATTTTACGATTTCTTATCTAATGCTTGTCTTTGGTTTTATGTTTACATTTAAAAATGTTTTCTACATTTTTATTTTGAAGAATGTCAAACTTAGTGTTGAAAATATGCCCAATTGGTGAACGAATATTCACCAATATTGTGCTGTTAACTATATTTTTCTAAATATACATACACATTCTTTTCCTCTGAAATATCTGAAAGAAAATCAAAAACATGAAGACCTTCAACCTGAGCACTTGAAAATACACCTCGTAGAAAAATCTCTGTCCAGAATCAATACGAGAGCCAGGGAGTAACTTTCAGTTTTCCAACAGCCATATTTTAAAAGCAAAAGTAAACTCTGAATAATTTTCTATAATGTATTTTATCTAACCTATTATAGTCCTCAAATGGCATCTTTTCAACATGTAATGAGCATGCATATTAATGGTATAGTTTGTTATTTTTAATTCTAATTGCAATGTGTAATTTTATTCGCTGAGCATGTTTGAATCTGAACTCACCATGTTTCGAGTGCTCCCAGGCATGTGTGGCTAGTGGCTACCAAAGTGAACAGTGTAGTTCACGAGCCTTGCTATGGTCCAAGCAGAGAATGGCAAAATGAATGCTTCACAATCTTCTGCCAAACATTCTCACCTGTGCAGTATGACAAGTCAGCCTTATCTTTACCCAAGTGTCCTAAACTATCTCTTGAAAAGGTGGCTGTCATTAGTCCTACCAAAATTATTATTAAATAAGTATATCAATTTATGAGTCATCCTGTGACCATCTTGGGAAGGTCAGTTTAGTCTGGAGAGAGAGAGAGTAACTATGTGTCCTGATTTGTCCTTCGTTGTCCATATCAGATACTTAACAATTTTCCCCCAAACAACCTAAAGCACCTTAAAGCATCATTTACCGTCTTGGTGTTCTCTCTCTCTCTCTCTCTCTCTCTCTCTCTCTTTTCCAAACAGTAAATGTTCTCTTTACTTATGCATAACTAAAAATGCCATTAATGAGGCTATTTTCTTAGTCTGACTTCCCTAAAATTAGGCCCTAAGGAAAAGCACTTGTCTGCAGTAGTTTATTTGGGAATGTTATCCCACAAAGCAGGAATACGGAGCAGATGCACACAAAAGTAGTGAGAGAACGTCAGTTCAAAAACATGATCTTAAGTTGGCATTTCTAATAGCGAATAATTTTCCATTCTGTCAGAGCCTTAGGATCAGTTTTATGAAGTACCCATCCAGAGAAGAAAGGAGGAAAACGTCTATCCATCAGTCCTTATTGTCAATTCATAAAGGGTGTTAGCGGCCCTGCCAGGGCTCACTGGTCTTGGCTCTCAGGCTGCACACATATACATGAGTGCACAAATGACTCCCTTGGCTTCCTATTACATCAGTGAAGCCCAAAAGGGAAAGTGGCCTGCTTGAAGCAAGGCTTTGTCCAACTTTACTTGCACTAAACTAGGCAAAGCTTATATGAAACTGAGCACCACTCACCTATCTAGAATAAATAGTAAAGCAATAGGATTTTGAAATAATATACAAATGTTTTTGCCTTTCTGTTTTTGTACAAACTCCTTCCCCCTGCCACAGGAATAAAAGATATTTCCAAAGTCAATTCAAGTTGCCAGCTCTTACAAAATAAAAGAGGTATTAGATTGTTTGTAATAAGTTTTCTGATTTTTGACCTCGTTCTGAATGTCTAAATATATTTGCACACAATTTGCCCCAAACTCATAGGAATGTTCCCCCATTCCCCACCCCCATTCTTCGTATTCTGTTTATATCCCACAAGCACACTTGAGTATTTGAAATCACCATCACGCCATGAATGTGGACCTCTGAGACCAGCATAGACGATTCTTAGTGTCTTTTGGTTCTTGGTATAAAAAGTACAAAACAAAACAAAACCCATGGGTTTGATTATACTACACAATTATGTGCAATTAGAGCTTTATCTAATTCGTGAAACTTGAGGTATTCTTCAATCCCATTTCCATTTTCAATGTATTTTCCGGAGAACTGATTTAGATGAAATGCTTTTCAATTATTTTCAGCATCTAATTATGACCACTAAGATTTAACTTAACACTATACTCAATTTTAAGTCTATTTGTGCAAAATTTAACTTGCATTAAAGCTGCATCCACATTGTTTTTTAATATCCTAATGGAAGTATCTAATGTCATACAAAATTCAGGATCCTAGAGCTCCACAAATATGATCTATGATTGTTTTCAAATCTACCTCAGTGCTTATTTATCCTATTCTACTCATTTTTCTTATCATATTAGAATGAGTCTGGACCTCCTGCTATTTTGTACTTCTGGTTTATAAGCTTCAATAATTATTAGAAATGGAAGAATCCCAAAATTATGCTTATGCTATGTATTTCTTATTTGAAAAGATAATTTTGCTTTGGTGTATCCTCGAATTCAAACTTAATACTTGAATAATTAAAGCTGAAGTTTCATTCCAATAGTTCCACCCCCATCCTCCTGCCAACAGATCAACATTAAAACTTTTATTCTACTTCTGTCAAGTTCTATCCTAATTGAAGAGGCAGGTATTGTTCATTTAAGAATAGAGCTTTTGACATTTAAAGTAATTGAAGCAAGTGAATGTGATTTTTTTCAAATGCTTCATATATATTATCTGTACTTTAAAACCCAAAGTGCTTATGCAATGAAGTGGCTAAATCCTTTATGAATATCAGTGTAAGAATACAGTAGGAATATTATAGCAGATAAAGAAGGAAAATAAAATAGACTGAGTTTCCTACCTTCAAATTACTCAAAAATGTTAAGAAACAGTTAAAGTTTAAGCCAAGATAAAACTTTTGACTATTTTTTTTTTCAGGTATTTTATTTTATCAGAGCAGTTAATTCAAAACAATGAAAACCTGACCAATTTTGAGTAGTGTAACTGTATTTTTGACTCTATGTGTGGGCATGTGTGTATGTGTGTGTTGCTGTATGTTTTCAAGGTTAAACCAGGACAACTCACTGAAAAGTGAGCTCAAAGAGAACTAGGATATTAAAAAAATACGTGAGGCCTGGGGTCAGAAAATCCTAGACCATAAATCCTATGTACCAGACCTTCTTAATCTTACCCACCACAATATCCACAGGACATAGAACAATGCAGTGTGATAGGGACTGTGCAAGTATTTGTTGTATAAATGAACGGATCATTTCCTTATGTTATCATTGAAACACTAATTTATTGATTCACACACACACACACACACACATGTTGAGACACTTTAGTGACTTCGATATTGAGACAGACTCTGGAAATAAAAAGATGAAAAAATTATCTAGGCTCTATTGTTAATAATCACACAGTTTTGAGAAGATATTGGCATATAAATAACTATTATAAATGCAGTGATAGAATTCTGTCTAAGAAGACATTCTCCAAGCTTCTTGAATAGAGTCAGGTGAAGTATTAATAAAGAGAAAAGCTTGAACTGTTGTATTATGTTGAATTGTGTTTTAAAGAAATTTATCCCACAAGAGCATTGACCAAAATAAATAGTAAAATAATAGAATGGGGAAGAGATAGGAGGTTGTGGGGATATTAAAAGACCTCCCAACCACCTGATGTTCTAGACAATTCCGCAGAGGCTGTAACAATAAAAACGTAAATCAAGGTATCCAGTTCATCAGTTCATCAACCTTCTTATACTGACACCAGCAAAAGAAGCCTATTGAAGGTCACAGTATAAATGTCATGAACCGGAAGCAAATGGTCAATTCTTAGAAATTTTAGTTTCTTACTAATTAAAGTTTTCAACATATTCCTCTAACCACGTTTACTACTGTACTCTGATAATAGTGATATTGAAATATTTTTGCTTATTTTCTAAGCAATTTATTTGAAATACTTCATTGTTTCTATGCTATATATGTGTAAATATATCACTTACAGATTTTATCATAAGTCAGATTATCCAGATACATTCATAATGATCAGAGACAAACATAGAAATTTGGTTAATTCCTACATTTTTACTGCTTTCATTTCATATCATTTCTCTCAATTTGAAAGATACTTGTTTTTATATTCTTTATTCCCTCCTTTTCATAGAATCAAATCTACAAAACCTGTTTATTATAAGTAACATTTAAAAATCCAGTTCCTACTATTGCATTTTCGAATTCTCGTTTCTTCTTTGTGAAAACCCTCATTATTTTATCTTAAGCCTTCTTTAATTGACTATTGTCTTTTTCTCCAAAAAAAAAGCATAAGGGAATCCTTTTTCCCTTAAAGTCTGAGTTTACAATATAGAGTCGTAGAAAGACTCCATGTAGACAATCTACATCTTGGTAAAGGGAAAATGTTTTTTTACACTAATATATGTAAATAACATAAATTATGAATAAAGTCTTTAACATTATATCACAATTATATAAATGGCTAAGTAGTTTTGGTTGCCAAACAACATGCATAAAGTTATAAAATGTATTAAGGTAAAGATGAATTACCCATTTTACAGGTGATATCCAAGTTGCATAGAATTTAACTAATTTGCTCAAGGGAGATACAATCCAAGGAAGTGAATGTAGAACTTGAACTCAGACATGATTCCTAAATATTAGAACCTAAATTAATACTTAGAACCTAAATATTAACCACAATGCTCTGAAAATGCAAAATCAAGTTTAAAAATAAAAACAAATGAAAATTTTGCTAAGTAAAAACTCATTTCAGAAATCAATTTTTTTATTACCTGTATCTAAGACATTTCCATCTTATTGGTTTATATTCACCAGGCAGAATGGCTACTGATGTGCCCTACATTTGCTTATTTTTGAATTAAAGGCAAATATAAATAACAGTCACATGGGTCAAAATAATTGGAATATAAACATATAGATATATTGGTTTATATATAAATATAAACATACAGATATGGATATATTGGTTTATATATAGGTTTATATATGACCTATATATAGATAATATAGTTTATATACGACTGATATATAGACAATATATAAACATATAGATATATTGGTTTATATACCAATTATTTTGAACCATGGGACTATTATTTACATTTGCCTTTAATTCATAAATAAGCAAATGTCAGGCACATCAGCAGCCATGCTGTCTGCTGAAGGGCAGAATGACTTTTATGGATGTCAATGTTGAGTCTTCTGAGGCTAAGAGTCAGTAGTCAGAGAAATCCACTGAGACTAGAGGATGGATTTGTGCTAAAGGCCAACATTTATAGCACATGCACAGTCAGTAGGACAAACACAAACGCAAGGGCACGTTGTGAGAGACTAGGAGTCTGAATGTGAGATGTATGGGTAGTTACAAGGTGTCTCTCTTACTAAAGTGAGGAAAAGGGATATGTTTAACCCAAAGGAGACACTACAAATTATTAATACAAACTCAGTTTCTTACTAGGACTTCCTGTTTTATATAAGAAAATAACTCTCTTATCAGTAGAAGAAAAGCAATTTGCTTCCTTCAAAAATTCCAAATGCATTCTAATGTGTATATCCTTGAGGATTCACCTGGGAGCAGTTTTAAAATGGAATGAAAAATTAAGATTTTAGAATAAAGTTCCAAAAGAAATGGTATAATTAACACAAAATGAATCACCAATTGTAATGCAGAATGTTCAGTGGATATAGCTACTGCATTTTAGGTCAAGGTTATATCACAAGGCTTTTAATTTGTTTGCAGTCAGCATGAGAGAGAGCTTTTAAAAAAGCAATGTATTTCTCACTTTTAGGAATTGATTTGCTGATTCATTTGATCTTCATTTATCAGTGGCATTGTGAGGTTTCGTTTGTTTTGTTTTGTTTTGTTTGCTATAAACTTTTCACATAGATTTTAAAGTGATCTTTTGCAGGTTTGTCTTATAAAATATGTATCAACACTGACTGGTACAGAAAACAGATTTACTTAATCTTCTGCATACATCACCAATCAAATAAAAATGGAATAAATGCTCTGTGATGGTTACTATTGTCAATTTGATTGGATTGAAGGACGCTAAGTATTGCTTCTGGTCGTACCTTGGTGTTTCTGGGTGTGGAAGAGATTAACATTTGAGTCAGTGGACTGGGAGAGGCAGTTCCACCATCAGGAAGATCCACCCACAGTGTGGGTGAGCACTACCCAGTCCGTTGCCAGCAGGGCTAGAAAAAGCAATATTAAGAAAAACGTATTACTACCATAATATCAGATATTATAAAGTCATGTGGTAACATGTTCAAGTGTAAAGTTAAATTTATAAATTCGAGTTTTATAACTAAACCTACCTTAGAATTTCTGTGAGAATTGTATATTTTCATAATATCTTTCACACAATATATGATATTGTATTATAATAATTATAATTTACAGTAATGTAAAATATGTTATCTTAAAATAATGTATTTCCAATAATATATGAAGAGTTGAAATTAAAAATACTTCTGGTAGAATACTTTATAGTTCATTAAATTATTTTGAAAAGGCCTAGGTGCAATGGCTCATGCCTGTAATCCTAGCACTTTCGGAGGCAAAGGCGGGCAGATCACTGGAGTTCAGGAGTTCAAGACCAGCCTGGCTAAACCCCACGGCGAAACCACATCTCTACTAAAAATACAAAAATTTACCGGGTGTGGTGGCATGCGCCTGTAATCCCAGCTACTCAGGAGGCTGAGGGACGAGAACCGCTCGAACTCAGGAGGCAGAGGTTGCAATGAGCCGAGATCGTGCCACTGCACTCCAGCCTAGACAACAGAGTGAGGCTCAGTCTCAAAGAAAAAAATAATAATTATTTTGGAAAGCACCCTAAAAGACTTCCCCATATACTTTGTTCTGCTATCTATTCTTTTTTCGAGGGGAAAGAAGATGACATTAAAACATTTAAGTTTAACCATAAAATGATAAAAATATGCCTTACTGGAAAGAGTAAAAGCTCAAGTGAATGACTTTTCTTTAATTGAGAGAGTGAATTTTAAAAGCTTAAATAACCTTTTAAAAGTGATCCATTGCTTCCTTTTCTCAATGCAGTAATTCAGTAGGTTGCCTATTAAACATTTCCTTTAAAAAACCTTACCATCATTAAATTAAGATTATATTTCATATTCTTTAATTCCATAGAAAAACCAGTCAGCGAAGACTAAAAACCAAATGTGGCAGGTTCCAAAAGCAAGTCATGCTGCAATTTCTCAAATGCCGCATCTGCCCAACAATGTCTGTAAGTGATGATTTAACATATTTGGATCCTATTCAGGTAATATATCTTTGTAAATTTGGGTTCGTAATAAGATTAGCAAATGAAGAGTTCTTCAACGTGTCATTTTTACTTATGAGTAATTTCTAATTAGAAGAATGTTTATATGAACCTCTTAATCAGTGAAATAAATTTTACTGAATATTAGCTTATATATTTTTAGGGAACAGACTAGCTCCGATTTGATATAATGATCAATTACAGTTTACAAAATAAAGAATGTGACCCTAAAGAATAAATGACTCATCTACTTTATTTTTCTGTATACTACATATTTTATTTAATCCTTGGAGCAGAGGAGAAAACATATTTTACTGACCAGGAGAGTGAGAAAATCTATCTGATGTCACACATTATGCTCTCTTGAGAAATGAGGATTGCAAACTCAAGGATTTACTTTTCTCTAGATGTGTCTTCAATGTAGATCCAGTCCCTGGTCTTCACATAATTTCAGTCTGTATCATAAGAATTCTGAGTCTCTCCTATTCTTCTGTGCACTAACACTATAACTGTCTATCTCTGTGTGTCTATAAAATATTGCTGATTTCATCATTTCATTAACTTAGAAACTGAGAGTGATTTTCAGGTAGTTATAATCAAGTTTTGATTTCTCTTATTGGAATTAAAGGCTTTCTAAATAACCAAATCAATTTGAATTCATTGTCTTCTCAATGTTGTGCTCAAGTATTGTAAAGTTGGATTGCCTCAAATGGCCTTAAAGATATTTTGCTGCTATTAAAACTTATTCAAAAATCAATTGCTGATGCATACATATATTTTATATACAGACATACACAAAATACCTGCATAGAACAGAAAGTATCACAGTGTTTTATCTTAGCTAGTTTTGTCATCTTTAGACATGCAAAGAATGAAATACCTTGAGTTTATAGCAAAATATAAATATCAATTTATCTAAGTAATATGTCTAATAATTCTTGTTAATATTTATTAAATCATCATTTTGAAAACATCCACTAGAATGAAATTTAAGCTTTCTCTAGCTCGTGGCAAGATTCCATGATACAGTTGTTGAATAAAGAAATTATAATATCAGAGAATGTGATTTCTACATTTACATTCTTTGAAAAGAAGTGTTTCATTACTTCCAGTATCAACTGTAAAATCTTTACGGATGCTAGTTTCAGGATCTTATGTGGGATAACTATTCATTAAAATAGAAAAACAAGAATGCAAAACATAATATTTCACTCAAAAGCACCCTAGGCATTTGGTCCTAGGAAACTTTGATACTGAGATAACATTTTAGACCAAATAATGTCTTACATGGTGCTCCTGTTGTTTAGCAGCTATTTCCACATGGATCCTATTCAGATGATATTTTATTGACTACCACTACTGATAAAGCAAATACATATATGGAGTATTTTGCCTGTTCCAAAATGTTATTTTTGTACATTTGCTACTACTGAAATTTCAAGTTCAGTTTTAAGTCTTGAAATCCAGGACAAGGAATAGCCAACCGTTAAACAGAATCTCCAGGGCGCAACCTTTCTTAACTGCATACTTTTATTCTTGTAATCAGGAATACAATGGGATCAGCACGTGCTGGCAACTGTGCTTTCACAGGCTTCATAGATACCATCAAGAACTAGACTGGGAGAGTAATTCTGACATAAGACGTGTAGGCTTTTCCTTTAACTAGTTTTCTCCATGTTTGTCCATTTTGCCCTTCTTGTTTGATCATTAGTCTTCGTTCAAGGATGCTAGATAATCAATGAAAGTAGAAGAGCCAGGAGCTCATAGTTAGTTAGTCAAGAAAAATACTGTATCACAGACCACAGGCACAAATCGACGTTTTTAAATCACCCCTCTGAAATTGTTCATTGGAAAAACAGGCATCGTCAGTGCTAGAACTGGGCTTTACACACAGTAGTACTTGATAATTGTGTGTACATAGTAAAGATGGAAAGTCAATGTGAAATGTCCCAGTAAATGAAATGGTTTTTGCAAGTTGAACTAAACACTAAAACAACAATTAAATTTGTTAATATATACCAGTTCTGTGGCTAAAGAAAGGTTATATCATTATAAAGCAGTTCACAATTAAACATAGATGAATAGATAAACATGTCAAAAGTGTTCAGCTCTTGTATCCTCTTTTCTCAAAAGAAACATTATTCTGACTTATAATGCCATACATTCCCTCATCCTGCTTTTGAATTTTATATAAATATAAACATACATATTTTACTTTTTATGTTTTACTTACTTTTGTGCAACAGTTCATATGTGAGATTCACCTTTATTATTGAAGCAGTGGCTCATTTATTACTTTATCGTTCTGTTGATGTAAATTTAAACCATTTGCAGTTTGAAACTATAGCAAATAACATCACTTTGAAATGTCATGTACATGTGTTTTAGTGTACTTATATACACACATCTATTTAGTGCCTACCTACAAGTGAAATACTGGCTTATGGGACATGTGTACTTTCACATTTAGTCAATACTCCTAAATAATGTCCTGATGTAATTGCAGCTGTTTATACTTCTCAGGCAGTTAAGAAAATCTGCGTGTTTTGTGTCCTTCCTAATAGTTGGGATGGTTAAGGCTTTAGAATTTTTTTCCCTTTTACATGTGTAAGAAGTAGGAGTATCAATACACAGGGTATTAATTTCCATTGATCGTATACCAGTGAGGCTAAAAACCTTTCATGTGCTTATTGGTCATTTAATGTCCTCAGTTTTGAAGTTTCTGCTCAAACATTTTACTCATTTCTTAAAAAATAAGTGTTGAGTCTTTTCCTTGCTGCTACTTCTATAAATCACGGAGAATGGTGCAGAGAAATGTCCCATTGCCATGGCGAATTTGTTTCATTTTCCTTTTAGTTCTGTCATTTTGTTCTTTATATATTTTGGCGTTATTAGGAGCTTGGCAGTTTAGGATTGCTGTATTTCTCTGGTAGAGCCATTGTTTTATCATCAGGAAATGTCCTTCTTTTCTATAGAAAATCAGTTATACTCTTGAAATCTACTTTATCTGTTATTAACATATTGCATTATCTCTCTGTTAATTAATGTTTTGTAGTGTAAGTTTTTCCATCTGTTCGTGTATTTTTTTGTTGGTGGTTTTTTGTTTGTTTGTTTGTTTGTTCTGTTTTTATAAAGTCCGCTAGTCCTTGACTTAGTTGTAATTCATCACTAATTTGAAATTAAGCTAACTTTTATTTTGATGTTTTATCTTTTCGGAATGTGTTTTTTAAAAAAACCTCACATATATCATTGATTATAATTTAAAAATAATTTTAGGACTATATCATAAGGTGATGTGTTTGCTTTTGTTTTAATCTGTGCTATCACAGGCATTGTTATCAGAATAGGGTCAACACTTCACCAACTGCTCCCTCTTCACCCCTCTCCCTCCCCAACGCAAAAAATCCTGAACGTAGTTTCAAATGCTCAGATTGTCTTGCTGGGTTTCCTTTCCCCGAACATAAGTCCATTATTCTTCATTATCTTGCTAGTTCTCTGCTGTCTTCAATCATATATGTTGTATTTTTTTCAGGCTTCATAGTCGTTCTCAGGATTAGTCGGTCTTAACTTTGTCCATTATTACTAGAAGTTTAACCACTCCTTTTTATTTTCATTTTGGACACTGATCATACATAGAGATTTCATTACTTTTGAACTTGACCTATATTTCTAAATTCTGTTACTATCTTCAAACATTTTCAGGGATACAATTATACAATTTCTAAACAATTATATTTTCTACCCATCCTACTAATATACTACTTATTATTTTCTTGTACGTAATTGATTTGGCTAGCATTTTTTAAACTATATTTTAGAACATTGGTAAAAATGGGGATTATTGTATTGTTCCTGACTACAATGTGTTTCTTATATCATCAATTACTATAAAGCTAACTTTTGTTTTAGTAATAGTAAAACACCAATCTATTCTTATTCTTATCTCATTATTTCTGATCAGAAATGATGCTGAAATTCATTACGTACATTTTTTTCATCTGTGAAAACTACTTTATATTCACGTAAATGTTTGGTTAGTATGTAACTAATTTTCTAATGTTGGATAAACTTTGCATTTCTGCATTGAGATACTTTGGCAATATTTTATCATTTCAAAATGTGGTGGTTAGTTCCTATCAGTGTTTCATAAATATTTTTCTGTCTTCATTTATGAGTGAGATCATTTAATAGATTTTAAAATATCGATTCAATAACAATCTAAATGCTTATATTTTTGTTAATAAAGTAAGAAAACATATAAACAAACCATTGTATTTTTATACATTGACATTATTTTCAAATATGAGTTTAACTCAACATAAATTGGCCCTAAAAAAGAAAATTTAAAAAATAAGTAATGGTATATTGTAAGAATATTCATACCTAAATAAGCTAAAATAATATAACATTGTAAAAACAATTCAAACAGAATATTGAAATTTACATGTGAATTATCTAATTGTCTGGAAGATCACCTATACTAAATGTGGTACAGAATGTTTTACTTTCATATATTCGTGTCTGTCATAGGACACCAAAACTTATATATGTGTGTGCGTGTGTGCGTGTGTGTGTGTGTGCTTAAGTTTGTATTGTTATTTTAAAAATTGTCTTTCAGCTTTTGTGCTGAAATCACATATCAGGCTAGGATTACAAATTGAAGAACTAAGAAACTCGAACAGACTTTTTATTAGCAACCAATTAGTCTTATACATATAAGAAAATATATCTATGATTTTATACTGAAATATTTTATGAGATATACACATTATAGTGAAACAATTGCAATAGATTGCCCAAACCATTGTTTAGTATTTTGTTTGTTTGTTTGTTTGTTT
>NW_012098321.1:2934409-2936951 GCF_000951045.1 Mandrillus leucophaeus
TCTTAATTAAAAAAAAATAAAACCGCATACATTTTCGTTTATCTTAAATTATTTTGTTTTTCTAACTTGGTTTTCCTTTATAGACTTTTTTATATCAAACAGTGAGTTTGAATATGTTTCATTTTCACCTTCTTGTCTAAGTTTTATAGTGTACTTAGAATTGCTACCACGCTCAATATTAAACAGAAAATTAGATTAAATGTCCTACTCACTCACACATAATTGTCACTATTAGCCTAATTAGGTGATTCTTTCACTTTAAAATTCTTGCTTCTGGGTAGATTTTACCTTTGGGTGTTTAGACTAATTCTTCTACATCCTGGTTGGAGAGAATATCTAATCCCACTGCATGCTATTAGGTATAATTTATGTTGGTAACAAACATATGTCACTAACTTTCGCTGTTTATTTCATCACATTTTTCAACCAAAGATTATAACTTAATGGAGTGAAAGCTAGCACATTCAGCAAAGCACAGTTCCAAATAAAGTTTCTTTCATCACATTACACTAACACATTTATTTACCCATCACATTACAGTAACACAGTATTTATTTACCTAAAATAAGTTTTTCAACTGATTTTAGGGTTCTACCTATTTATTCATTATTTAAATTTTATTACTGGACTTATGGAAGAATGTCAACTGCATGATGAAGTAGATATTAATGATAGCAATTTAACACTGTGGTATTAGTTTCTCAAATATTCACTAGATTATTCCATAGAACAAGAAAAACATGATGTATTTTATGGTTTTTAGCTAATGTTATAAATAGCTCAATAATTACTGTTTGAAAAACTTAATGATTGACTAGATTATAAATATAAACACTAAAATGTAGTTTGCTCTACATATATTATTCAACTGAGCACATTCTTGTGAAATCTAGACAACCTCAATGCCTTGGAATTCTAAATAAAGTAGTAGAAATGGATCCCAAACTACATTCATGCCTGAAAGACTTCATAATATAAAACATTCAGAGCATTAATCTGTATTTTTGCAGTTAATTTGTGTACAAATAACTCCCAATTGCCTATATAATAAAATAAAAATCCTAAACATAAAAAAAAAAAAAAATTATCTACAGCTTGGACCAGTAAACCATGTCATTCATTGCCTCTTACGTCCTTTACTCCTGCCATGCACATATATGAAAATACAAAACACATACACAGACACACTAATTTTTCTAGGATACAGATAATATTGAGAACAATCTCTAGATTTTGATGCTTCTGATTTGGTCATGCCATTCTCTGATCATGCTTTCCTCTTATTTGACTCAGAGAAAATCCTATCTGCTCTTATAAAATTCATCTCATGTAACATTATTTTCAAATATCCAATAAGGAATTGGTTTCATTATTTTGCAAGTTTCTGTAAGGTTACAGGATGTCTGGAATATTCCTGATTTCTAGTACTATATTTTTTGTTTTTTTAAAAGACTGAATTAACAAATACATGCATGCTCACACACACACAATCTCTCACAATATATCAGTCCAGATCAGCAGTTCTCATGTATATTAGAATTAATTATGTTGGGAGTTCTTTAGGAATACTAATGCTCATCCCTAAATCCCCGAGATTCTTATTTAATTTCAGGGGCAGGACCAAGATGCAAGAAGTTTTGAAAGTCAACTGGGTGTTTCTAATGGATAGTCAGGGCATAATCCACTACAATAGATATGCTGTTGTGAGAATTACAGTACTTGAATAATTAAGAAAAGCTATTCTCTTTTTATCCTTTGTATAGACTTTCATAGAGACTTGCACGGTGTATTTGCTCTACTAATATGTGTATTAATGCAAGTGTTGGAGTTATCTAAAAGGTGAATACTTGAAGACAGTGTGATTTCTTCTTTAATTCCTCTGACTGTCAAGACTCTCAGATCAACACATCATACCAAAACCTAGAGTAGGTGACAGAAACAGAAAAAAAATAATAGAATAACACAAAAATGCAGATGAAAATATAGAGACTTCTAGGCAAGGTGGAGTAATAGGATTTTCATTTTCTGCCAGAAACAACACATGTGAGTTAGTAATCATCAGAACTTCTTAACTAGAGAAAGTTTGGGGACCATGGCTAATGGAGGTAAAATCAAGGCCAAATGCAGAGGTCTTTCCAAGCTGTAGAGTTGGAGTATTTAGTACAAGGGTCACAGCATGTTATATGTCAAAGAAGAGCGTACTGGAAGAGAAACACACAGAGAGTTAGTTCTGGGCATCTGCAGTGGTCCTCAAGTATGAATAGTGAATTATTACATGAATTATGAGAGTATCTGAAGCCAGTGGAAAATAAAATTACCCAAAAAGACTAAAAAGAAACAATTATAGGAGGTCTCATATGGTCAAGAATAGTTCCTCTTCTCATCAGTCAGAAAAATAGTTCCTCTACTCATCAGCCGGAAAAGTAAGCCTCATAATTTATGTGGAATTAGATAGAGTCTGCAGAAGTATTTTACTTCTGTAGTGAGGCAAAAGGAACTCTAAATGTTTTCTCCATTCCTAACAAAGCTTAAAATCAAGATC
>NW_012098321.1:2940395-2942371 GCF_000951045.1 Mandrillus leucophaeus
CTGACCTCGTGATCTGCCCGCCTCGGCCGCCCAAAGTGCTGGGATTACAGGCGTGAGCCTCCGCCCCCGGCCTGTTTGCTATATTTTTATACCTACTTACATACAAGAAAGAAAGATATAAATTTTTCCCAACCAGTTAACCAGTTAATAGTTTTTCATTGTATATGCCAGAGAAGCAACAAAACAAAAGATTATGGGCCACAAAACTAAAAATGTGTTCCTTATATCCTGATATCTTATAGTAAGATTTATGGCATGCAGAAAAAAATAATAAGCCAAAATTCAGATAACCAGTAAGACAGACATAGTCACCTATCCATGTTACATGTGTAAGAAGTCTTGAGATAGTTACCCCGCCATAAATAATGTGCAATCGTTCTTCGAAGGTGTATTTTTGCATCATCTCAAAAACATGCTCCTTCAGAGAATTGTGTTATCTTTATCAAGGCATAACTACAATTTGCCCAGAGGAGTAAAATGTACAGTTTCAGACATGGATGTCTTAATTTCGTTTACGAATTATATATTCTCCATTCGTTCCAAATCCTTTCTGCCATGAAGGAGTATTTGAGATTTTATTTCTAAACCGACTCCCATTAACTTAGGTTAGAAAAGCAAAATTTAAAAAATTAGAATAATTTAATTCAAGGTATAATATACTGTGTGTAAATTGAAGTTTTATTATGTGCTTACATATCTGAAAAAAGGTGGAAGTGAAAGTATACAACTTTCTTTTTATTGACTCTTCCCTTGTATATTGGGTTACTTTTTGCTTGGTTTATCCAGTTACCAAAGAATTCTTGCTTAATAGTTAATTTTATTTAAGTGTCCCTGGTGGTTCTTACTGAGCCATACTTAAAACTCTTAATTAAAAAAAAATAAAACCGCATACATTTTCGTTTATCTTAAATTATTTTGTTTTTCTAACTTGGTTTTCCTTTATAGACTTTTTTATATCAAACAGTGAGTTTGAATATGTTTCATTTTCACCTTCTTGTCTAAGTTTTATAGTGTACTTAGAATTGCTACCACGCTCAATATTAAACAGAAAATTAGATTAAATGTCCTACTCACTCACACATAATTGTCACTATTAGCCTAATTAGGTGATTCTTTCACTTTAAAATTCTTGCTTCTGGGTAGATTTTACCTTTGGGTGTTTAGACTAATTCTTCTACATCCTGGTTGGAGAGAATATCTAATCCCACTGCATGCTATTAGGTATAATTTATGTTGGTAACAAACATATGTCACTAACTTTCGCTGTTTATTTCATCACATTTTTCAACCAAAGATTATAACTTAATGGAGTGAAAGCTAGCACATTCAGCAAAGCACAGTTCCAAATAAAGTTTCTTTCATCACATTACACTAACACATTTATTTACCCATCACATTACAGTAACACAGTATTTATTTACCTAAAATAAGTTTTTCAACTGATTTTAGGGTTCTACCTATTTATTCATTATTTAAATTTTATTACTGGACTTATGGAAGAATGTCAACTGCATGATGAAGTAGATATTAATGATAGCAATTTAACACTGTGGTATTAGTTTCTCAAATATTCACTAGATTATTCCATAGAACAAGAAAAACATGATGTATTTTATGGTTTTTAGCTAATGTTATAAATAGCTCAATAATTACTGTTTGAAAAACTTAATGATTGACTAGATTATAAATATAAACACTAAAATGTAGTTTGCTCTACATATATTATTCAACTGAGCACATTCTTGTGAAATCTAGACAACCTCAATGCCTTGGAATTCTAAATAAAATAGTAGAAATGGATCCCAAACTACATTCATGCCTGAAAGACTTCATAATATAAAACATTCAGAGCATTAATCTGTATTTTTGCAGTTAATTTGTGTACAAATAACTCCCAATTGCCTATATAATAAAATAAAAATCCTAAACATAAAAAAAAAAATTATCTACAGCTTGGACCAGTAAACCATGTCATT
>NW_012098321.1:2942421-2944227 GCF_000951045.1 Mandrillus leucophaeus
TATCCCTCCCTTTGGAAATAAAATCTCTAGGCCAGTAGAGTGTAAGGTCTTGGAGACAGTAGGCACACATTGTAATCATGGGTCACTAAGGGTAATAGTAGCTGCTGCTACTCTCATTTCTACCTCCTGATTCCTGAACTCGTGAATTTTGGCTGTCAGAGGAACAGTAAAATAGGCTGAATTCTAACTGAGAGCATACACAGCTTCCTGGAGAACCCCGCTCCAGCCCTGCATGATATTGCCACCTAACTGGTGCTGTCACTGAGTGTTCAAAGGCCACTTTATCATTCTATCACGACAGCTGCTTCAGGATGATGGAGAACAAGTTAAGACCAGTGAATTTTATAAGCATGAGCCTATTCCCACACTTTGGCTATGAAATGAGCTCCTTGGTCAGCAGCAATGCTGTCTGGAATATTATAATGGAGTGGAAGTCATTCTGTAACTTCACAGGTGGTAGTTTTGGTATAAGCATTGTGTACAGCGAGGGCAAATTCCTATCTACAGTGTTTATTCCAGTGAAGACAAAACGTTGTCTTTTCCATGATGGAAGCTGTTGAATGTAATCAACCTGCCACCAGGTAGCTGGTTGATTACTCCATGGAAAGATGACGTATCTGGACTTGCTATTGGTCTCTGCTGCTGGCAGATGAAGCAGTCAGCAGTGCTGATAGGTAGGTTGGCCTTGGTGAGGGGAAGCACATGTTGCTGAGCCCGAGCATAACCTTCATCCTTGCCACGCAGCTAGGACTTTGTTCATGAGTCCATTGGATGACGACAGGGATGGCTAGAGAAAGAGGTTGACTGGTATCAAAGGAACAGGTAATTCTATCCTCTTGGTTATTAAAATCCACCTCTGTAGAGGTGACCCTTTGGGAAGCACTTGCATGGGAATCAAATATCTTCATAGTTTTTGCCGACTTAAAGAGGTCTATTCACGTACCTCTTCCCAACATCTTCTTGCCACCAATTTTCCTATCATATTCCTTCCAAGTCTCTTACCATGCAGCCAAACCATTGGCCACAGTTCGTGAGTCAGTATATCATCTCATATCTGGCCATTTTCCCTTCAAAACAATGAGGTAAACAATGAGGTGCACTGCTTCATATTCTACCCAGTGGGAAGATTTATTTTCAGTACGGTTCTTCGCAATGTCCTGGAAAAAGGCTGTGGTGCTACAGCCATCCACTTTCCGATGGTGTTCCGTATTATATAGAACCATCCGCAAACCCAGCTGCAGTCTTCTTTCCATGTCATAAAGGCAGTGTAGTAAGAGTGGAAACCACGGGTACTTGGACCACTTTTCAATGTATCTTACTTGTGTTCTCAGTGCCTGCTGTGGCCTGATCACATACATACACCACTTCCGTTTGGTGATGCAGTGCTGCTGTGTGTCCCCAGCTTTATCGCTTGATGAGTCAGATAGCAAAGGGTTCAAGATGGGAAGCTCAGATCGTACGGTAATTTCGTGGCACATAACTAAGCGTTCAGTATTTGCGAAGAGCCTAGTTGCAGGCCCAAACTATTTCTCCACAGGTGAGCCATTACCTGCGAATATGTCAGGGCTTTGCACCAAAACCCTAAGGGCCTGTGCTGTGACTCCCTCTGGGGGCTGCCAAAGGCTCCAAGCAGCATCCCTATTTGCCACTGACACTTCAAGTTTGATTTAACTTATACAACAGTTTATAATTCCATTTATATAAAATTGTAGAAGATTGAAGCTAATCTACAGTGACAGAAAACATGTTAGTACTGTCTGTACTTCGAGGAGGGAGACAGGGCAGGATGGGAGGCAGGATTATAAA
>NW_012098321.1:2946397-2949266 GCF_000951045.1 Mandrillus leucophaeus
AAAGGAACTCTAAATGTTTTCTCCATTCCTAACAAAGCTTAAAATCAAGATCCACCTCTTCAGCACTGGTGGTGAAAATATAAAATGATATAACAAATTTAGAGGAAAAGTCTGACATTTTCTTAATAACAATCCAACTTTTCCACTCCTCAATATTTACACAAGAGAAATTAAATTTTATAGCCATACAAAGTCCTGGACAGTAATGTTCATAGTAGTTTTGTTTCTGTTGGCTAAAACTGTAGAGAACCCCGATGTCTATCAACAGGTTAATTAATAAACAAATTATAGCCTAACTCTACAGTGAAACATTATTCATTAGTAAAAGGTCATAAACTATTTATCCGTGAAGCACCATGAAAGAATCTTAAAATAATTATGCTATGTGAATGAAACAAGAGAGAAATGATTATATAGTTTTATTTGTCAAGGTTTCCAGAGAAACAGAACCTATGGAAGATGTGTGTGTGTGTGTGTGTGTGGTGTGTGTGTGTGGGGGGGGGTGGGGGGGGGGGTGTGTGGTGTGTGTGTGGTGTGTGGGGTGTGTGGGGGGTGTGTGTGGTGTGGTGTGCATGGTGTGTGTGTGTGTGGTGTGTGTGCGGGGATATAGATAGATATAGATAAATAGTTTAGATAGAAAGATAGATCAATTATAAAGTATTGATTGCCTTCATGATTCTAGAGGCTGAGAAGTTCTATCATCTTTCCTTTATAGGCTGAACCTGGAAAAACTGCTGGTATGGTTCACAATCCCAAGAGCTGGAGAACCCAGGCCGTAGGCACCTGTCCGAGTTGGAAGGCCTGAGAATAAGGAGCCCTGAGGGCAGAAGATTGATGTTTCAGGTCAAGCAGTCAGTCAGAGGAAAAGAGTGAATCTTCCCTTCCTCCAACTTTTTGTTCTATGGACTGGATGGTGCCCTTCAAAACTGGAAGGCAATTTATTTTACTGAGTCTACCCGTTCTAATGCTAATCAGTTCTGGAAACATTCAACAACACACCCCGAAAAAATATTTAACCAGATGTCTAGTATCATGTAATCCAGTCAAGTAGTCACACAAAAATGCCTATTACAAGTTCACCCCTTATCAACTTGGCACTAATATGCATCTTAAACCATGCTTGATCTCCCAAACAGGATACTAACAAGGTCATAATTCTGCCTAACATGACGCAAATATGCTATGCACAAATAAAAACACCCTGACCCCTTTCCAAAAGAACAGGTAAATTCCTTGAGTGATGTTTACTCTTCTTGATACCACACAACTTCAATACCATGATGTAAAATTAATGAAACTTAAAAATTATGGTACATGACAAGCGAATAAGAGAAAAAAGAAAACAAACCTATTTGAGAGATGTACATATCTCTTTATATGTGTATGTATATATGTGTGTATATATAAACACACAGATACATATATATACATGCACAAACATGTTCATAACAAAATAAGAAGGAATATTCATGAAAATTAGTGTCCACATTCTAGTAACTGATCACATGGTTGTAGCTGGTATTTGCAACACCCTCTTCCACTACCTGTTCTGTAGCTCCTTGGATTTCAGCAAACCCCTCAGCTAGTTGTGCTTCATTGCCGGGGGGGTGACCCACACCTTAATTCCTGAAGGAATCCAAAGTGGCCAGGTGGCAGTCTTAACTTCCAGTTATTTGAAATCACTGTTGAGTCTCGTACTGGAAGTATCCCTCCCTTTGGAAATAAAATCTCTAGGCCAGTAGAGTGTAAGGTCTTGGAGACAGTAGGCACACATTGTAATCATGGGTCACTAAGGGTAATAGTAGCTGCTGCTACTCTCATTTCTACCTCCTGATTCCTGAACTCGTGAATTTTGGCTGTCAGAGGAACAGTAAAATAGGCTGAATTCTAATTGAGAGCATACACAGCTTCCTGGAGAACCCCGCTCCAGCCCTGCATGATATTGCCACCTAACTGGTGCTGTCACTGAGTGTTCAAAGGCCACTTTATCATTCTATCACGACAGCTGCTTCAGGATGATGGAGAACAAGTTAAGACCAGTGAATTTTATAAGCATGAGCCTATTCCCACACTTTGGCTATGAAATGAGCTCCTTGGTCAGCAGCAATGCTGTCTGGAATATTATAATGGAGTGGAAGTCATTCTGTAACTTCACAGGTGGTAGTTTTGGTATAAGCATTGTGTACAGCGAGGGCAAATTCCTATCTACAGTGTTTATTCCAGTGAAGACAAAACGTTGTCTTTTCCATGATGGAAGCTGTTGAATGTAATCAACCTGCCACCAGGTAGCTGGTTGATTACTCCATGGAAAGATGACGTATCTGGACTTGCTATTGGTCTCTGCTGCTGGCAGATGAAGCAGTCAGCAGTGCTGATAGGTAGGTTGGCCTTGGTGAGGGGAAGCACATGTTGCTGAGCCCGAGCATAACCTTCATCCTTGCCACGCAGCTAGGACTTTGTTCATGAGTCCATGGGATGACGACAGGGATGGCTAGAGAAAGAGGTTGACTGGTATCAAAGGAACAGGTAATTCTATCCTCTTGGTTATTAAAATCCACCTCTGTAGAGGTGACCCTTTGGGAAGCACTTGCATGGGAATCAAATATCTTCATAGTTTTTGCCGACTTAAAGAGGTCTATTCACATACCTCTTCCCAACATCTTCTTGCCACCAATTTTCCTATCATATTCCTTCCAAGTCTCTTACCATGCAGCCAAACCATTGGCCACAGTTCGTGAGTCAGTATATCATCTCATATCTGGCCATTTTCCCTTCAAAACAATGAGGTAAACAATGAGGTGCACTGCTTCATATTCTACCCAGTGGGAAGATTTATTTTCAGTACGGTTCTTCGCAATGTCCTGGAAAA
>NW_012098321.1:2950261-2952269 GCF_000951045.1 Mandrillus leucophaeus
TGAAAGTTTTTCATCGTTACTAGGTCAGGTTATCTTTCAATGCCCAGTAGAGCTTTTATTCCACACAAAACCTCACCTTCAAATGACATGCCATTGGTTTTATTACCCATAATTGCTGCTACCTCTCAAAATAAAATTAAGAGGTTTAATAAATCTTTAATGATTGTATAAAATACAAACAGCCAGACTGCTCAAGATTTTTTCTTTGACCCTCTGTGGAGTCCTTTCGCTTGAGGATGGGTTTATATTTATTTTATATTTACTTTGATACTTATTTGAGACAGAAATTTCTTTCAAGAAAAAAAAAAAGATAAACCAGTGGAGAAACAAATGTCTTCCCAGTGAGTATTTATACTGATACTCATATTTGTTAAGGTGAGTTAAAAGGAAGATATAATAATTTCTAATAATGGGAGGAATCATTTCCGAAATTAAAAAACTGTTTTATAAATTAAGAAAAACAACATAAGATAAAATATAAAAGAGGACTCAGAAGGTTTCTGTATTCTTCATATTCTTCAAAGCATGATTTTACTTTTCAGTACAAATTTTAAAATTTCTTCAAATAATTGTAAAAAACTTAGTAGCCATTAAACAGAAAATTGCTTTCTCTAACAATTTAATTTTTTCTCTATGATGTCATATAAGTTATTTGTTTTCCATAAATACAAAACTGAGATATCTAATAACTATATAACACTGTGCATGTGGTATGTGTTTTTATTTAGATTTTTATAAATATAGTATCTTATTCTTCTCATTACCTTATAGCTAATGAAAATAAAGCTCAGAAACATAAAATAAATAGCTCAGTATCACAACTGGTAAAATTAACATCAAATTTCAAGCCCAGACCTTATATCTCCAAATCACGGGAGGAACAGGCTAGGACAAATTGGGGAATGTTGTTGTAGATCACAGGAGGGAAGCAAATCCAGGAGACTGCCTGACGTGTTAGGCACTGTGTTGGCACATTGATTTCTGTTTGTGATGTTATCGTTGATCTGAGCCCAGATAACATTCTTCTCAGTACTCGTTAAGGGGTTTCAATTTAATATTTAATGGAGAGAGACAGAGAGACAGGATCCTGACTCTGAGTTGTCCCTGAAATGTTGTGTGAAGTAAAGAAAGATCAGTAAAGTGTTCACATATTATTAGATGGTAGGTATCAAATATTTTTAAATCAAAAGAATATGGATTTCAGTAGAAAGATTACTTATTAAAACCATATGCTTGTGTACATGTTTAGTTGTATTAAAATACAACTGCTTTAAATTGTCTACCACAGTCAGGAGGCAGAAAATCACATTTATAATCCTACACTTTTTACTTAGATGGAAAACTATGATGTGCAAAGTTATTTTCAAATTACTGTAAAATTACAGTATCATTTTTCTTTCATTTCCTGATGATTCTATGAAACTGAAAATGCAGTTATATTTTCCTGCATTGCTCTCCAAATCCAGTTTGGTAAGCTTCACATGTCACTGAAGTCATAAGATCAGAACTAATTTTTGGCATATAGCATCACTGTATTCAGGAAGGATGTGGAAGCTGACTATGGGAAGACAAACTAATTGGGAATATTTAGTACAATGCTGAAGGCTGAGTGGATACAGTGACCAACACAGGATGCTGAGGCATATAAGCAGTAACAACACTAAAATGTCATTATCTCCTTAAGATAGGAGCAAGGGGAAGAGTGGTGTTACTAGAGCCCAGTGAGAGGAGGTGTACTAAAAAGATCACTTAATAGGAGCCATGGTCAAAGAGCACCTTGGACACAGATAAATCCCAGAAATGAGTCAGTAAAGAACTAATCTGGTTCTGCTTTCCTCCAATGCTCTTGTCAGCTGCCATTATTGTTCTTTGTTCAAATCCCTCTGCAAGGCAGAAGGCAAGACGTAGTTCACAGTAGTCAGTCATCCAAGATCAGGGAATAGAAGGTCAAGAAAGTTAACTATCCACTACCATTATATACTATGATGCAAAATCATCCAGAGAAGGC
>NW_012098321.1:2952319-2954695 GCF_000951045.1 Mandrillus leucophaeus
TATCGTTGATCTGAGCCCAGATAACATTCTTCTCAGTACTCGTTAAGGGGTTTCAATTTAATATTTAATGGAGAGAGACAGAGAGACAGGATCCTGACTCTGAGTTGTCCCTGAAATGTTGTGTGAAGTAAAGAAAGATCAGTAAAGTGTTCACATATTATTAGATGGTAGGTATCAAATATTTTTAAATCAAAAGAATATGGATTTCAGTAGAAAGATTACTTATTAAAACCATATACTTGTGTACATGTTTAGTTGTATTAAAATACAACTGCTTTAAATTGTCTACCACAGTCAGGAGGCAGAAAATCACATTTATAATCCTACACTTTTTACTTAGATGGAAAACTATGATGTGCAAAGTTATTTTCAAATTACTGTAAAATTACAGTATCATTTTTCTTTCATTTCCTGATGATTCTATGAAACTGAAAATGCAGTTATATTTTCCTGCATTGCTCTCCAAATCCAGTTTGGTAAGCTTCACATGTCACTGAAGTCATAAGATCAGAACTAATTTTTGGCATATAGCATCACTGTATTCAGGAAGGATGTGGAAGCTGACTATGGGAAGACAAACTAATTGGGAATATTTAGTACAATGCTGAAGGCTGAGTGGATACAGTGACCAACACAGGATGCTGAGGCATATAAGCAGTAACAACACTAAAATGTCATTATCTCCTTAAGGTAGGAGCAAGGGGAAGAGTGGTGTTACTAGAGCCCAGTGAGAGGAGGTGTACTAAAAAGATCACTTAATAGGAGCCATGGTCAAAGAGCACCTTGGACACAGATAAATCCCAGAAATGAGTCAGTAAAGAACTAATCTGGTTCTGCTTTCCTCCAATGCTCTTGTCAGCTGCCATTATTGTTCTTTGTTCAAATCCCTCTGCAAGGCAGAAGGCAAGACGTAGTTCACAGTAGTCAGTCATCCAAGATCAGGGAATAGAAGGTCAAGAAAGTTAACTATCCACTACCATTATATACTATGATGCAAAATCATCCAGAGAAGGCCAATAGGAAAAAGGAGTGGGTTGATGTAGTGTTGACATGCTGTGTACAGTATATGAATTCAGTAAGTACATGTTCCCATTAAGTCTTTCATTTTTAGTAGATTTCAGAAAGAGGAGACCTGACATAAGGAAGCAAATGACAAAAAACACTTCTCACTTTGTCTAAAATTTTGAAGGAAGGCTTCTTAGAGAAGAGTGTATGTGTTCCTTGTTAACCTGTAACTATCTTTCACCAAATGCTCACATTGTTCTTTTCCCTGACTTCTGAGGGGGAACCAACTCCAGTTCTTTGGAGTATCCTGCTATTTCACTGTATTTTAAGACTTCAAAAATATTATAAATCATTGTTCCTATAAGTTATTGATGACTGTACCTGGAGACAACTTTAAGTTTTTCCATTAGCCCAATAGTTCATGGCTGTAAGATCATATTGGTTTTCACTCAGTGCTTCACTCCAGAAGCACCTGCTTTATGCCAATAACTTTACCCCTGTAGATTTATCATAAAATAACTAAATTATTTCTAATACTGCTCAGAACTAAAACAATTACTAAGTTAGATGTCAGATTCACCATTTAAATGTAAATCATTTCATGTCATCTCATTTATTCATTCACTGAGAGAGAGGGACAGAATTAGAGGGGAGGGAAAGCTAAAAACCTCCACAAGTCTTCCGAATTTTAAGCAAAATACAGTGAGTAATGGTGAGTTTGTATTTATCTATAATATAGTTTTTTTAGGCAAGAAATACTTGTTATTTATTCTGCAGCTTCAGTCTTTCCAGTTAAGGTATTTTTCCCAAATCTTTTCTTTCTTTCCCACCACCAAGGTCATTTCCTATTTTATTCTCTTCTAAAATTTCACACATTTAAATTTCCTATCTCTCTCTATTCTATTTTTCTTGCTTTCTTTGCAGAATATTTTCTTATTTTATTCCTTCCTTTCTTCTTTCCTTTTTTTTTTTCTTCATCTGTACCTTCTTATGTTCACATTTGTCATATTAGTATCTTATCTTCCTTTTTCACCTTTTTCCCTCTTCCTTTTCTGGTTTATAAATAGTATCTTAAGCAGCATTCAAAATAAAAAAAAAAAGCACATTAAGTATTTGCAGGGATTAAGACATAAAGAAAAGTAATGACATTATGACGTTTGAAATATATTTAACTTGTGCTCTATATTTATGGAATGTAGAACAAGTATTTGATCTTGAGCCTCTAGTAGTAAAAATAAAGAAGAGGTCTTATCATAAGATCCATAGCATCTATAATATGAACTAAAAAGTCAATTAAGATCCGAGAAAATTCACTGACACATTCATTCCTACAAATGTATATTGAGCACTCGTGTGCCAGAAATTGATTGC
>NW_012098321.1:2956985-2996901 GCF_000951045.1 Mandrillus leucophaeus
GCCTCAGCCTCCCGAGTAGCTGGGACCACAGGCGCCGCCACCACGCCCGGCTGGTTTTTTGTATTTTTTAGTAGAGACGGGGTTTCACTGTGTTAGCCAGGATGGTCTCCATCTCCTGATCTCCTGATCCGCCCGCCTAGGCCTCCCAAGTGCTGGGATTACAGGAGTGAGTGGCCACGCCTGGCCTATTTTTTAAGCAAATACTTCTTATTGCTACCATGTGCCTGGTACTGCGCTCTTTACTACAGATACAGTGATAAACAAGAAAGACCTGAAACTTGCTCTCATGGAATTTATGCACTAATGGCTGTAACTCTGGTTGACAAAATTTCAGTGTGATTTTTTTTTTTTAATTTTCTTTTGTTACTTTCTACTTATCTTTCCTTTCAGTTTTTTTTCTTTTTACCTTTATTTTATCATAGTTAGAACACTTGACATGAAATCTACTCTCAACAAAATGTTAAATGAGACATTATTTTTGACTATAGATGCAACGTTCAGCTGCAGCTCTCTAGAGATTATTCATCCTGCTTACCTGAAATTTTTGGTCAGCACTCAATATCCAGAATGTTGCACGCTGTCTGATAGAATATAATTCCTAAATGTGTGATTTGCAAAATATCGGAAGGCTTTTGCAATCCAGATATTATGCATGTATGTAGGATGTATAATCTGTGTCCTACAATATTAACATTAATATTTGGGATGAAAATTTGTTCAGAGTGAATGCTATCATTTTAATAAAAGTTTGTTAATTACAAACAAAAAAGTGTAGAATGACAGTTACATGGGGAAAAAAGGAGTGTCATTCCTCATTTAGATTAGAAAAATACAATGTTTGAATAGTCACGAATGAGAATTTTGTTATTGTTGATTTTCTAAAAAACTTTTGACGGACAAGCATAGACGAATGGAATAACTTCACCAAATCAATCCTACCCAACGGAGGAAAAAGTAAAAACAAAAAGGGAAAGCAAAGAGAAGGCTACATTGTTTTATATAAAAATGTAACAATATCTCACTGGGACAGAAAGCGGAAAACAAAGAGAAGTCTACATCGTTTTATATAAAATGGTAACAATAGCTTGGCTGGGCAGGGTGGCTCATGCCTGTAATGCAAGCATTTTGGGAGGCCAAGGTGGGTGGATCACGGGACTTGATGAAACCCTGTCTTGAATAAAAATACAAAAAAATTAGCCGGGAGTGGTGGCCGGCACCTATACTGCCAGCTACTCGGGAGGCTGAGGCAGGAGAATTGCTTGAACCTGGGAGGCATAGGTGCATCGAGCCGAGGTCGTGCCATTGCACTCCAGTCCGGGTAACAAGAGCAAACTCTGTCTCATGAAAAAAAAAAAAAAAAAAAAAAAAAAGTACAATAGACATACTTAGGAACATATTTGTTTATCACAATAGGTGAGGATTTAGGTACGTTATTCTTAGAGCTTCTGTTAGATGAAGAAGAAACAAAAAAAGACACACACACACACACACACACACACACACACACACACTTTCCCCTGAACATGAAGAAACAATAGAAGACCATGACCACTGGAGAGGGTTACTAAAACCAGATTATTAGGCATCAGAGAAGCAAGTGGCTAAATGGACTAGTTCAGGAAAAATTTTAGTTCCTTATCTCTATTTTCTCACCCCAAAGACTCTTCAGAAATAGGAAGATGATACTGGCAACTAAAAATTTTATATAACAAACATTTCTGATATTGTGTCTGAAAATTGAGGGAATTCTTTTTTAACTGAAAATGTGGTGAAATGTGTCTTTCTATGCACATGTATACATGTTGTATGTGTGTTTGTGTAAAAGTGTGTTTTACACAATCATGGCCATTGATGATTGCTTTAACTGTCTAACTCTCTGATTAGAGTTCACACACACTATTTGTATTAAAGATGTTCTTTTAGAAGTTTTGAGGGGCAAAAGAGCAGTAGAAAACTCAAAAAATTCTTAAGTACCGAATCATGATAGGTATTTTCTGATTGAGTTTTCATACAAATCTACACTTTATACTCTTGTACAAAACTTAGACCATAATTCAGTACCATTTGTACTATACAATGTACACTGTATAATTACTATTACAATGATGTAATAGTAACGTTTTCTATAAAAATGTTAACCTCAGTAGCATCAACAATAGAATAAATCTAGGATAGTTGGATATCTATGTCTGCTGTTATCAACTGAACTTGTTCACACATCTGTAGTTCAATTAGCTATTGATTAGTCTAATAGGGCACCAGCCTCACATGAGTAAAATGTGACTGCTGTGTGTGCATCTCGCTTTTAACAGTCTAGGTGGCGTACGTCCTTCTCATGGTGGTGGCAGAGAAACTAGCAGAAACAGAAATGTGCAAATGTTTTATTAATCCTCTGCTTGTAGAGTACCTTCTAGAATTTCATTAACCAAAACCAATCATGCAACCAAGACCAGAGACAAAATGAGAGCTTTGCAAAGCTATGTGACGTAAGGCATGGATTGAAGAAGTGAAAAACAAGAGCCTTTAATAAAATTAATCTTCACTTTATGCAATAATTGTATTTCTTTTTTTTTCAATATATACCTAGTCTTAAAAAGTCAAATATATTGCAGAGTGTATATCATCTATGTCTTTTGAAACATTCTGTCCTTCACAATGTAAACTACAAAAATGGAAACATAGTAGGTATATAGTAAATATTACTGATCATTTGAAATTCTGAACTTTTTATGAAATTGACTTCAGTTTTAGAAAGTGGAGACAGATGTACTCAGGCTTCTGAACACTTTTGATTGCAGTAGTTCAGATTTGACTTCTTCTGGTTCTCACTGTCAGCCATTCTGAGGAAAAGAATTTTTTTAAAAAAAGTTGAATATCACCAAATTGATCTCTTGCTACATCAGCTTCAAAGGAAGTCCAAAAAAATGTCCAAATTTAGAAAACCTAGTTCAGCAAGTGACTTCTCAACTCTTTCACCTTCAGGTCATGTTATTATTCATTCTACTAAGAACCAGACCATTAAAAATGGGATGCTGTTCTTTAGAAATCTACCTATATGTGGATCTTAATCTAGGGTATGTTATAACCTTTAATGCATTCTTTTGATAAATTGAGGCAAACCAGAAGGCCTATTTTAGGGTTCTTCCACCCACCTTACAATAGTAAATTATGTTTTTTTAGGTCACTCATCTTTAAAAAAGAATATGGTAAAAAATATATTTTTAAAATTTCTACTGATACTGCATTGGTGATTAAAACAGAAAATTAAGACAGAAATGGTCAACACAAATGATGCTTTCAATATTTACTGAAGTACCTCATTATTTCATTTAGAGTATTAAAATATCAGAAATTAAGCAATCTTTTTAAATATAAAATTTAACATAATGTTTTGGTGACAATTGTAACTGAATCAAACCTTTACTGTTTATATATGCCTGATAGGTGCCACAGGATAATAAAGAAAGGAAAAGTAAAGGAAAATTAAAGCATGTAGGAGTATTTCAAATCTTAGTATGGGATAACTACTATGGGAAATAAAGTCACTATGGATCAATACAAAAGAGTTAACTGTTAAATCTTATAAAATTTTGAATATAAGGTCATTCTAGAATGATTGTGAAAGATTCCATGAAGAACAAAATAGTGCAAAATTGAGCACACTCTTCAAAGGAATGTGGAGATCAAGCAACATTGTCAGGAAGGGAGAATTAAGCTATGTCTTGCAAAGAAAAATTTGGGATGCACAAATTTGACTAAAAAGAAACACGTATTTTGGAAAGAATAACATTTCTAGTATTGGAATATCATATGTAGGAAGTTTAGAAGTTTACCATGCTGTATTTTTTTATTTGATGACTCAAACCTTTCTGAATTCTGCATGCCACCCCTACTAAACTTTCAGCATCAACATCAAGTACAGCTCTTTTGAGAGCTCATTTCTCGAACACGAGGAATAACTGTTATCCACTGATTATTTTGCACTATAGTGCTTATAAATGTCCTTGCCACTAAAATTAATGAGAAAATCCTGGGGGAAAAGAAAAGAAAACTGAATTTCCCCCTTTACTACATTCTACTTAATTTTTTTCCCCCTCAGTTATTTGATGCCGTATTTATTGAATAACCCAACCTGCAGAACTATTATCATTCACCAGTTATTGGATATCCTGTGCTAGTCTGTTCAAAAGGAAAACGTATATCATACATTTATTGATACCCACAAGACTTAGAACTCAATACTATACGTGCTGTTTGACACTTTATCTAATAATCTGATATACCACAAACACGTGTAGGTTTTCACACATATCATATGTTCCTGCCAAGCTAAGGACAGATTGCCTTGCTAGCTTGCTTCACTGTAATCAGTCTGTTTCTCCATTCTATGCCATCTTATTCCATTTCTACCTCAGAAATGAAGCAATGTTCTAAATTCTAGACACAGGGTAGAGCACTGGCATCCTAGAAAATGACCTTCTCTTGGGTGGATCTTGCCCTAGTATCAATATGGAACCTGAAATGTGTAGAAAGTCCTCTAAGGATGATTTTTCAGTATTTTTCATTGATATGCTTTGTACAGGGATTTGGACCTTTAGTAGTTATCATGAGAATCAAGACCAAAGGGGACACGAAAACCAGATTGAAGAGCAAACCTCAAAGGCATAATACAAAACTGAAGTTCCTGAGCTTAGATGTCAATGCAGGTTCCATCACTTAGATTGGTCCTGGAAGCTCTAAGGAAAGGCAAAATAATTTAAAAATAATCAGGAGATCACCTGAAAGAATATGAACTTACACTGAGCTGGAATGATAAATTGAAAATATAAAAGCTAAATTGAGAATGTCAGAGCCAAATTATCTAAGACATAATAATAACCCAGACTATTGACTCTAAAGCAAGGAATTATAGATGGAATGTGGAAGTAGCAAATTTAAGAAAATGCAAATGGCAATATTAGCATGTGTTATTGTAAGTTAGTGCACTAAAAGTTTACTATAAATTATCAAGTTTGGATTGCTTTTTAGTAGCAAATGATGGAATGACAAATGACAAAGATGTATTACAGGTCTTGCTCGACCTCCGAGTCTGAACAGTTATTCCACTACAACTGTCATCAGGATAAATCAGTGCAGCCCATATGAGGCTGGGATCTCTGCGGTAAAATTTAGTACAGATAATTTTGAAGTTTGGATTAAAAATAAGATGTTGAAACGATGGATACAATATCACATATGAGTTAAAAATCTACGGAGATGGCGAGTACAACCTTAATTTCTGCAGTTTTCAGTACAATAAGACCTTCAGCAAAAAGAAAAGTATTTGTAGAAGTTGTCACTATTGTACCCTTCAGGAGCAGAAAATTGTTCGTTCCTATCTGATTCCTGGATTACTAAGATCCACCAAAGCCTGAAACGTTATCATGGAGACAATTCTATCACAGGCTCTTCAAAAATGTATCCTTCAAATAGTCTACCACTTTAAATATCTAATTTTATGCTCAAAACATGTACCATGAGTTGGAAGGGAGAAGAATTGTTCTCAAATATGGACACTGATCTAAGAACCAACTACCTTGAGGCTGCCCAGTACCATAGGAGGATCTAGTTAGCCACTGTGACAAAACTCCAAATTTTGTCCATATTAGTGAAATAATACACCTTCTACAGATGTTTTTCCAACTAGAAAACTAAGAGCACACACTGTCACTTAAGTCATATTCCCATGTGGTAGAGGAGGCTACCCAAACCTAATTAATCCATGGTTCAAAAAGAAATGTGTGCACACCTAGCCTAAATCACAGCTAACCAAGATGATAGAGCTTACAGCAATGCTTGGACAAGATTAAGAGCCACTCAGAAGAAATACGAAGGCCTGAAGTCTACAAAAGGGGGCTACTCTAGCAGAAGAATTAGCTAAGAATGAGGTTCTATGGGAGAAGTTAGTGTACAAGCACTGCCTCTAATACGGCAGAGTTATGATGGGCCAAATATGATAATTCATGCCAATAAACTCAACACAGGGACTCTGATGTCCCAATCTCAATCTCTCACTGTTCCAAAAGTGGTACACTTTTCAATTCTTAATAAAGAATATAATATTTTATTAAATCCCAATTTACTATAAAAACACATCATTCTATTTATGGTGGAGTCTTACAAATTTCCTATACTATTCCATCATATTTCTTCTAATTCTGCTTCCATTCTTTTCTCTTTCTTTGTTTCCCTTATACTCTCCCCCTGAATTCATCTTCTTTCACTCTTTCATTTTCTTTCCTCCCATTTTTTATTTACAATATGTATTTAGTGTATGCTGGAGTTCATCTTATAGGCTAATCAACAGAGTCATATCTGTAAACATATGTTTCTAACTTTTAGTTATTGCAATCATTGCTCAAGCAACTGATTTTTAATCAAATGTGTGTGGAGATACATATATATAATATATATAAAATATATATATATTTTTTAAATAAACATTTACCATGTATTTACCATAGGGTGGGTCTGCCTCTCCCAGTCCACTGACTCAAATGTTAATCTCCTTTGGCAACACCCTCATAGACATATCCAGGAACAATACTTTTGATCCTTCAATCCGATCAAGGTGACACTCAGTATTAACCATCACACAATAACACAGTTGAGTAGCTGGCCTTCTAAAGCCAAAATTATTTATTATGTGTTTCTTTTCATTAAAATCTTGCCTACTCCTGGTGTAGCTATTTTGGGGTGAAGGAACATTTTCATATATAGTACTCTTTTTGTGGATTTACTAATTTATTGTAAAAAAATGTATAAACTACATTCCACTTGGCATTATAAAAGTAAAGTCAAATTGACAATAGCCCTTGCCATCAAATAGTATATATTAGCTGGAATATAGTTAGAATACAGAGACTCTAGAGACAGACTGAAAACTACACACAGTGTAACCTGCCAAGAAACTCCCTAAGTTGAATTAACCAAACTGAAACATTCTACTTTACCATTGCTTCTAATATGCATATTGCCATTACATATGTGCATATATAATGTATATACAAATATACATATTTATACACACATACAAAATGGAAAACAGGTATTAGAAATAGGTATGTGTGTATATATACATAAATATGCATATATTTTGTTTTCAATTTATTTTCAAATAGTTAAAGAAAATTGTGTTTTTATTTTTATGTGGGCAACTTGTAAGCCTCATGCACCAGGGTTCTTTAAATCTAACTGGTCACTTGGGAAGGTATCATTTTTAGACACAAAATGGAAAGGGAATTCAAAACTTATTTGATCAATTATCTTTATAAATGCAAAATAATTATTTTCTTCCTTTTATAAAATAATTATTTTCTTCCTTTATGTGACTCAAAGATAAAAATATACTCTAAAATCTCATTTGAGTCTACAGAGGATAAAGTACAGATTTTAATGCAATGAGCCAAGGCACGAAAATGAGAATCCACTTATTTTAGAATGCAAGAAAGATGGCTATTGCTTTTTTAAATTTAATTTTAATTTAATCAGGGACAGGCCAATATTTAGCTTCCACTGATATTAGGGCAGAAATAATTTCAGTCGTTTAGGATCTCCACAACTTGTTCTCTAGATGTCTATACATAGAAGTAGTTGTACGAGAAATCCCATAACTTTACTAGAATTTACCTTTATATGGAAGCTGAGACAAGCACTAGGAATCTTAGTAAATGTCCTTGGTGACTGCCAATAACTTTCCTCCAACTTCTGTTCGTTGATCTATGGTCCTAGCCAACCATGAGAGTATTTCTGACTTTTCTCTCTGTCACGCATTTCATATATCTAGTGAAAAGAGTGTGATTGCAACATGATCCATTGCCTCAAAACAGGTGACCAGGACTTCCCAGAAATTATTCCCTTCTTGGCAAATGGTTTGAATGCCCTCTTGTGATCTGTTAGGGGGCAGAGAATAAGCTGTGTGAATGATGCGATTTGATAAAAATGTAGGATTTGTAGATGATCACTCAGTAAAGGAGGGTTTTTTTGCCTATTGAAACAATTTGTGATTGTTCACAGTTCAGAGCTATAAATCTTATTTCTCAGCTCATGTAATAACTGCTGAATTTCATGTTATTTTGATTATTCTATTGTTTCCCCTATTTGGCATATCAAATTTTTGCACCAAGATTTGGTGCGTGAGTGGGCAGATTTCAGTGAAATTTTATCTGGGACATACGTAATCTCATTTTGTTATGAAACTAAGTACAAAGGAGTTAAGAGAAAATAAGGGGTGCAGTTAATAGCCCAAGGCAGTTGCCTAGAATCACTAATTTCCACCAGTTTTGATTTGACTTTATGACTCGTTAAGGGATCACTGTTTATGCACAGACCTGTAGTGGAGCAAATAAGACCTTCTACATTTTCCTGACAGTTTAGTGTTGTTGAGATACCCACATATCTTGCTTTCATATCTCTCTTCACTTTCTGTCCCCAATCTTTCACAATTATCACATCGCATGGTACTTACTACATAGCAGGTGTTTGGGAATAATTGTTTTTACCTGTTCTAAATGTCAAAAACAAGGCTTTTAAAATTTTTTATTTCATGGGTATATAGTAGGTATACATATTTATGGAATATGAGATATTTTGATACACACATACAATGTATAATAATTACATCAAGGTAAGTGGGCTATTCATCATCTAACACATTTATCATTCATTTTTGTTATAAACATTCCAATTATTCTCTTTTAGTTATGTTTAAATATATTATATATTATTGTTGACTGTAGTCACCCAACTGTACTATCAAATAGTAGATCTTATTTATTCTATGTAACTGTATTTTCATAACCATTAATCATCTGCACCCTCCCGTCCCCCACCCCACTACATTTCCCACCCGCTGGTAGCCATCCTTCTACTCTCTATGAACAAGAGTCTATTTAAAAAAATTCTAGTTATAAAATGACATCACAAAATGATTGGGAATATATGAAGTTTGTTTATCAGTGACTTCACTTAAAATAACAACCTCCAATTTCATCCACGGTGTCGCAGATAAAAAATCTCATTCTTTTTAATGGCTGAATAGTACTCTATTGTGTATATGTGCCACTTTTTTTTTAATCTGTTCATCTGTTGATGGACACTTAGGTTGCTTCCAAATCTTGGCTATTGTGAATAGTGCTGCAATAAACATGGGAGTGCAGATATCTCTTCAATATACTAATTTCCATTCTTTTATGTGTTTTCCTAGTATGGGATTGCTGGATAATATGGTTGTTTTATTTTCAGTTTTTTAAGGAACCTCCACGCTGTTCCCATAGCGGTTATAGTAATTTAAATTTTCACCAACAACATATAATAGTTCCCTTATCTCCACATCCTTGCCAGCATTCATTATAGCCTGACTTTTAAATAAAAGACATTTTTACTTAGGTGAGATATCTCACTGTAGTTTTCATTTGCATTTCTCTGGTGCTCAATGATGTTGAGCATCTTTTTATATACCCACGTTATTATTATTATTATTATTATTATTGTTATTATTATTATAATACTTTAACTTCTGGGATACATGTGGAGAACATGCAGGTTTGTTGCATAGGTACACACGTGTCATGGTGGTTTACTGCACCCATCAAACCATCATTTACATTAGGTATTTCTCCTAATCCTATTCCTCCTCTACCCCCTGCCCCAACATCCAATATGCCCTGGTGTGTGATGTTCCCCTCCCTGTCCCCATGTGTTCTCATTGTTCAGCTCCCACTTATGAGTGAGAACGTGTGGTGTTTGGTTTTCTGTTCCTATGTCAGTTTGCTGAGAATGATGGTTTCCATCTTTACCCATGTCCCTGCAAAGGACATGAACTCATCCTTTTTCATGACTGCATAGTGTTCCATGGTGTATACGTGCCACATTTTCTTTATCTAGTCTATCATTGATGGGCATTTGAGTTGGTTCCAAGTCTTTACTATTGTGAGTAGTGCTGCAATAAACATACGTGTGCATGTGTCTTTATAGTAGAATGATTTATAATCCTTTGCGTATATCCCCAGTAATGGAATTGCTGGGTCAAATGGTATTTGTGGTTCTAAATCCTTGAGGAATCACCACACTGTCTTCCACAATGGTTGAACTAATTTACACTGCCATTAACAGTGTAAAAGCGTTCCTATTTCTCCACATTCTCTCCAGCATCTGTTGTTTCCTGACTTTTTAATGTTTGCCATTCTAACTGGAATGAGATGGTATCTCATTTTGGTTTTGATTTGCATTTCTCTAATGACCAGCTATGAGGAGCTTTTTCATAGGTCTTTTGGCCACATAAATGTCTTCTTTTGAGAAGTGCCTGTTCATATCCTTTGCCTACTTTTTGATGGAGTTAAAACACTTCTCAAGAAAGAGAAACATCTGTAAAGTGAGGAGATAACCTACAGAATGGGAGAAAATATTTGTAAATTATCCATCTGGTAAGGGATTAATAAGCAGAATAAATAAGGAGCTCAGACAACTTGATAGGAAGAAAACCACAACTTAATGATCGTATTAAAAAGTAGACAAAATATCTGAATAGACATTTCTTAAAAGAAGACATAAAAAAGGCAAACAGGAGCATGTTCTAACCATGTTCAGGTTAGCTCTGCTTTCTAGTAGAATCACTAGATTTTTTTTTTCCTATTCAGCTGTTTGAGCTCCTTTTTTATTCTGGTTATTAATCCCTTATCAGATGGATAATTTACAAATATTTTCTGCCATTCTGTGGGTTGTCTCCTCATTTTATTGAGGTTTTCTTTCTTGTGAAGAAACTTTTTAACTTCATGAGATTTCATTTGTCCATTTTTGCTTTGGTTGTCTGTGTTTGTAGAGTATTACTCGACAAATCTTTGCCTACACCATTGTCCTGGAGAGATTACCCAATGTTTATTTTTAGAAGTTTTATAGTCTGAAGTCTTAGATTTAAGTATTTAATCAATTTGGATTTGATATTTGCATATTGCAAAGATAGGGATCTAGTTTCCCTCTTCAGCATACGGATATCCAGTTTTCCCAGCACCATTTATTGAAAAGACTGAATGTATATTCTTGGCACTTTTGCCAAAAATGAGTTCACTGTAGATGTATACATTTATTTCTGGGTTCCCTATTTTGTTTTATTGCTCTATGTGTCCATTTTTATGCCAGTACCATGCTATTTTGGTTATTATTGCTCCATAGTATAATTTGAAGTCAGGTAATGTGACTCCCCTAGTTTGGTTCTTTTTGTCTAGGATGACATTGGTTATTCTGGATTTTTCTGCAGTTCCGTATACATTTAAGGATTATTTCTTCTGTTATTCTAAACATATCATAGGTATTTTGACAAGAATGGCATTGAATCTATAGATCCATTTGGATAGTATAAACATTTTAAACATATTGACTCTTCCAATCCATGAACATGGATTCACGTTGCATTTTCTTGTGTCCTTTTTAATTTCTTGCATCAATATTTTATAGTATTTATTGTAGAGATCTTTCAGTTCATTGGTTAATTTAATTTCAAGGTATTTCATTTTACTTGTAACTGTTGTAAAACGGGTTACTTTCTTGATATCTATTTCAGGTTGTTCACTGCCATCATGCTGTTTCAGATTGTTCACTGATTTATATATGTTGATTTTATGTCTTGAAACTTTACTGAATTGGTATATGAGTTCTAACAGGGTTTTGGTGGAATCTTTAGGTTTTTCCACTTATTAGATCATATCGTCTTCAAAGAAGGATAATTTGACTTCTTCCTTTTCAATTTGGATGTCCTTTATTTCTCCCTCTTGTTTGATTGCCCTAGCTAGACATCCAGTACAATGCTAAATAACAACGGTGAAAATGGGCATCCTTTTGTTGTTCCAGATCTTATAGGAAAGGCTTTTGATTTTTCTCTGTTTCATGTGATATTGAGGGTGCATTATATGTGGCTCTTATTGTGTTGAGGTATGTTCCTTCTATACTCTATTTTTTGAGAGTTTTTAAAGATTATAAATAGATATTGAATTTCATCAAATAATTTCCAACATAAATTGAAATGATTATATAATTTTGTCCTATATTCTGTTAATATAATGTATCAGATCGATTGATTTGCATAAGTTGAATCATTCTTGCATCCTTGGGATAAATCTCAGTTGCTCATGATAAATGATCATTTTAATGGGTTGGTGATTTTGATTTGCTACTATTTTGTTGAGAATTTTTGCATCAATGTTTACCATTAATATCGCCTTCTCATTTTCACTTTAAATGTGTCTTTGTTGGTTTTGGCATCAGGGAAATATTGGCCTCATAGAATGAGGTCTCAATTATTTTTCAGAATAGTTTTTGTAGGATTAATACTAGTTTTTCCTTAAATGTTTGGTAAAATTCAGTAGTGATGTACTTGAGTTCTTTTCTTTGCTGGGAGACATCTTATTATGCCTTCTATCTCTTCACTTGTCAGTCCCCTCAGGTTTTGCATTTCTTCATTGTTCCATCTTGGTAGGTTATATGTGTCTAGTAATTTATCTATTTCTTCTAGGTTTTCTAATTTTTTGGCAGAAGTTGTTACAGTGATTTCTAATAATCCTTAGGATATCTGTGGTATCAGTTGTAATGTCTCCTTTTTCCCTACTGATTTTATTTGCATCTTCTTTTTTTTCTTAGTCTAGCTAAAGGTTTGTCAATTTTATTTACGTTTCCAAAAAATTAACTTTTTATTTCAGTGATGTTTTTCTTTTCCGTTTCAATTTTATTTCTGCTCTGGTGTTTATTTTGTTTTTCTTCTACTAATTTGGGGTTTGGTTTGCCCTTGCTTTTCTAGTTTTTAAGATGCATCATTAAGCTGTTAGAAATTTTTCTACTTTTTGATGTAGGCACTTATTAACTTTCCTTTTACTACTACTTTTATTGTTACCCAGTAGGTTTTGGTATATTATGTTTCCATTTTTATTTACTTAAAGAAAATTCTTAATTTTCTTTTTAATTTCTTCATTGGCCCTCTGGTCATTCAGGAGCATATTGTTTAAGTTTCCATGTGTTTGTATAGTTTCCAAAATTCCTCTTGTTACTGACTTCTATTTTGTTCCATTTTGGTCACAGAAGATTCTTGATATGATTTCAAATTTTTTTATTTTTAAGACATTTTTAACTTATTTATGATCTATTCTTGAGAATGATCCATGTGCTGGGTAGATAAATGTGTATTCTGCAGCCATTGGATGAAATGTTCTATAAATATCTATTAAGTCCATTTAGTGTACAGTGCAGATTAAATCTGATTGTCGATTTTCTGCCTGTAGGAGTTCTCCAATGCTAAAAGTGGGGATTTAAAGTCTCCAGCTATTATTGTATTGGGGCTATCTCACTCTTTAGCTCTAATAATGTTTGCCTTACATATCTGGGTTTCCCAATGTTAGGTGCATGTATATTTAAAACTGTCATATCCTCTTGCTAAACTGACCTTTTTTTTGGTATAGAATGATCTTCTTTCCCTCATTTTATAGCTTTTGTCTTGAAATCTCTTTTGTCTGATAAAGGCATAGTTATTTCTCCTTGTTTTGTTCTTATTTGCAGAATATCTTTTTCTATCCCTTTATTTTCAGCCTATGTGTGTCTTCATAGATGATGTGTGTTTCCTGTAGGCAACAATCACTGGGTCTTGTTTTTCTGTTATTCATTTATCTTTTGATATTTGTTATCTGTATATCTTCTGTATCTATCTGTATCTGTTATTCATTTATCTTTTGATATCTGTTATCTGTATCTTTTGATTCAAGAGTTTAGTCCATTTACATCCAATGTTATTATTGGATATAACATTATGATTATTAATAATACTAATAATATCAATAGTATAACTATTAATAATATCATTACTTTTAATAATATCATTACAAATATTAATTATTTAAATGTATTAGTATATTAATATTGATAGTGTTACTAATATTATAATATTAATAGTAATGTTAAATCCAATGTTATTATTGGATATATATGAGTAAGTAAGGACTTACTCTTGTCATTTTGCTATTTTTTTTCTGGTTATTGTGTGGTCTTCTCTTCCTTCCTTTTTTTCTTTTTGTCAAGATAATTTCCTCTGTTGCTATGTTTTAAATTCTTGCTTTTCATTTTTTGTAGATTGGTTGTAGGATATATTTTAGATTTGAAGTTACCCTGAGGATTGCAAATAACCTTTTACTACCCATTATTTTAAACTGAAGACAACTTCACACTGATTACAAAAACAAAGAGAAAACTGATAAAAACTGTACACTTTAACTGTATCTCCCTACTTTTTAACTCTTTGTTCTTTCTATTTATATCTTATTACACTATGTCTTGCAAAAGTTGTAACTATTACGTTTTTAGTTTCATTTTTTAATCTTTAACTCAAGATATGTGTGGTTTACACACCAACATTACAGTGTTATATTCTGTGTTTGTAAGGTTGCTACTATCAGTGAGTTTTATACCTTCTGATGATTTATTACCACTAATTAATGTTCTTTTCTTTCAGATTGAATAACTCTAGCATTTCTTATAGGACAAGTCTGGTGTTGATGAAACTTCTCAGGTTTGTTTCTCTAGTAAAATCTTTATTTCTCCATGTTTTAGGGGCTTTTTGCTGGATATACTATTCTAGGATAAAGGTTGGTTTTTCTTTAGCACTTTAACGTGTCTTGCCACTCTCTCCTGTCCAGTGAGGTGCAATAAGGTTTCCACCAAGAAGTCTGTTGCCAGACATACTGGAGCTCTTTTGCATGTCATTCGTTTCTTTTCTCTTGCCGCTTTTAGGACCCTTTTCTATACTTGATTTTGGAGGTTTGAATATTAAATGTCTTAAGGTAACCTTATTAGGGTTAAATTTGCTTGGTGTCAATAGCCTTCTTTTACTTGGATATTGATATTTCTTTAGATTTGGAAAGTTCTCTGTTACTATCCCTTCGAATAAATGTTTTACTCATAATTCCCTCTCTCTCTACCTCCTATTTAAGTCCAATAACTTTTAGATATATCCTTTTGAGTTCATTTGCTCAGTCTTATAGTCATTCATTATCCTTTCTTTATACTTTTATCTTTTGTCTTCTCTAAGTGTTGTCTCAAATTGTCTTGAAGCTCACTTATTTATTTATTTATTTAGTTAGTTAGTTAGTTAGTTAGTTATTTTAGGCCAAGTTTCACTCTGTCACCCAGGCTGGAGTGCAGTGGCATGATCTTGGCTCACTACAACCTCCACTTCCCCTGTTCAAGTGATTCTATGCCTCAGTCTCCTGAGTAGCTGGGACTACAGGCACCCACCACCACGCCTCGCTATTTTTTGTATTTTCAGTAGAGATGGGGTTTCGCCATATTGCCTGAGCTGGTGTCGAACTTCTGAACTCAAGTAATCTGTCTGGCTTCGGCCTCCCAAGGTGCTGGGATTATAGGCATGAGCCATCGTGTCCGGCCAATTTTTTTTTCTGCTTCATCATTCAGATGTGGAGAGACTCTCATGCTTTCTTCAGGACAGCAATCACATTTTTCAGTTCCAGAATTTCAACTTGACTTTAAAAATCATGTCAATCTCTTTGTTAAATTTACGTGATAGAGTTCTGAGCTTCTTCTCTGCTTTATATTGACTTTTGTTGAGCTTGCTCCAGACAGCTCTTCCGAATTATCGATCTGAAAGGTCACATATCTCTATCACTCTGGGGTTGGTTATTGGTACCTTATTTAGTTCATTTGGTGAGGCAATATTTTCCTGGATGGTCTTCATGCTTGTGGATGCTTGTCAATGTATGGACCTTAAAGAGGCAGGCATTTATTCTAGTCTTTGCAGTCCAGGCTTGAGAGATCCAATTCTTCTTGGAATGGCTTTCAAAGTGTTCAAAGGGTATTGAGTATGAGCTACACATTTGATCACTGTAGCCCCCATCTGGATGGAGGGGCACTCAAAGCCGAGTCATGTTAGGAATCTTATAGACTTACAGATAAACTCCCTTAGTGGTCTTGGATATCATATGCAAGATTTCTCTGAATTATCAGGCAGAGTCTTCTCTTCCCTTACTTCCCCCAAACAAATGGAGTCTCTTGTTCTCAGTGCTGAGCTACCTGGACTAGGGGTAGAGATGACACAAGCACCCCTGTGGCCACCCTCACTAGGACTGTGCTGGGTTAGATCTGAATCCAGTATACCACTGGGTCACACCCAAAGCCTGTGGTGAGTACTGCCTGGTCCTAGCTGATGTTTATTAGACGCCTGCAGGCTCTTTAGTCATCAGGTGGTGAATTCAGCCAGGCTTGTGTCATTTTCTTCAAGTTACTTTATGGCCCAGGGTGAGTCTAGACATGCTGTCTGGGCGCTAGGACGTGGAACTTTAGTGACCTATGTGGTGCTTTATTTTACCACAGCTGAGCTGATACCTAAGTTGCAAGACTAAGTCCTTTTTACTCGCTTCTCTCCTTTCCTCAAGCAGGAGTCTCCCTCACAGCCATTGCAGCTTCAAATGTTCTGGAGCCAGCACAGTACTAGACCTCACCCAAGGTCAGTGGTGAGTATGACCTGGCTACTGCTGATGTTTATTCAAGGTTCAAGGACTCTTTAGTCAGAAGTTAATGAATTCTGTCCAAACGGGTTACTTCTTTTCAAGGCAATGTATTCCCTTTAGGACCAGGGTATGCCTAGAAATGTCACCCAGTAGTTAGGGATTGGACTGAGAGCTTCAGGACTCTGCTTGGTGCTTTATTTCACCGTGGCTGAGCTGATTTTTGGTTCTTATGAAGGTGTGTTTTTTGTGTTTGGATAGTTGTTCAATCTGGTGTTCCTGCAAGGGGTACAATCACTGGAGGGTTCTATTGTGCCATCTTGCTTTGCCTCTATCCCAGGTGTTTTAGGTAAGAGATACACAGCCTATCCAAATACAGATATCAAATGTCAAAGGCTGTTCTTCCAAGAATGTGGTTGGGGCCAGCAACTAAGAATGTGGTTGGAGCCAAAAATAGCAGGGCCAGAGAAAGATACCACCTCTGGCCACAAATGGGTGAGCAGCTACTTAGGAGAGCTTCTGAGACTCTTCTACCCCACCGCAAGGCTGATGTTCCAAAGGCCTCAGAGAAAACAAGCGAAAATCTCCATTACTGCTGTTGAAGCTAAGATTCAGTGACTATTGCTTGGATTTATATAGTGAAAGAAGGTAGACTACAAAGATTCTATCTATGGACCTTTATGGCAGGAAATTCTTCAATTTCAATTAAATACTATTGTTTTACTTTACCTCGGCAAATACAGTATTAAACACACTTGTACTTATGTAACTAGCGTTTGTATGATTACATAATTTATAAAATATTTTCATTTGTGTTATCTTAAATTTTGTCAGTCACTCATGCTGGAATTTGTGTAGAGAATATGTTATTACTCTTCTGTCATGCTGATGAAGAAACAAAGGTTCATACAAGTTTTATACCCTAATGAAGGCTATACAATAACAGTGAACATAAAATAATATAAAGTCTACCAAAACTATTTTGCAAACTACGTATGCTACTGAGATAGAGCTAGAACTCTAATTTAGCTTCTGCATATAAACATCTCAATTACACAGTTTTAAATAAGTTATTCCATATAATTGTATATTCTACAGATATGATGCTTTCCTGATAAACATTTTGCTATTTACTAAGTTTCTTTTTTGAGTTTTAAATATGCGCCCTGATATGACATTAAAAGTGTAACATGGTTTGTGTGGCTTATTTTGAAAGCATACACATTAGAGTATTTTTTATTATGGTTTCACTAATTTCACCCCTTTCTGAATTCTCTATTGGCTTCCTACTAGCTTCCTTATTTCCCTAAAATAATTAGAGTTTAGACATCTCAATTTCCTGGAGGGCTTTTGCTTCCATTTATAAAAGATGGCTTGTCAATAGAGCTGGAAAGAATTTTCTAATTATGATACTTCATAACATCTTCACTGTACTCTTTCATTGTATAAAAAATGACACCACAGACAGTGATTACACATCTCCATCCCACCTCAAACTTCACAGTAGACGTCTTTGAAAGAATACCCTAGTGCAACAATGTTTGCACTTTCCTAAGTTATCAGGCATTGGCAAATACTTCACATCTCATCAAATATTTTACTGAGCAATGTGTGCCTTTGAAAATGGACATCAGTCACCAAATTATACTAAAATTGTAAAAACTTTAGAGAAGCAACAGGCTGCCAGCTACTGGACATGCACAGAAATGGAGATTTGAGAAAACATATATTATCTTTGATCAGCAAAAATTATGATAATCAAAACCTAGCATTTAGTGATAGACATAAAATAAATATATTGGGGAAACTGGCTACAGATGGTGTGTGAGGTATCTATGTCTATGCAGATAGCGCATCAAAGAAGTTAAGCTTTGGAACATAACACTACGTCACAATTATCTAAGACAATAAAGAAAAAATGTGTTTACAGGTAATTAAGCATTATTATTAATTTGAAGAATGCAAAAACAATACTGCCAAATAATGCTAGTGTCAGTGGAAAGACATTTTCCAAATACTACAAAACCTTTATGATGATATGCAAATTCAAAGATCACAATATAATTTGCAATAAGAGTAGTACAAATTCCTTCACAAATTCAAAATCTATATTGAATTAGTGTGTGTATATAAAAAGGGACACTTGGCAAGACATGGTGAGGCCGAAGTGGGAGGATTGCCTGAGCCCAGGAATTTGAGACAAGTTTGGGTAACATAGTAAATCCCCATTTCTAAAAAACAAAAAAAAAGTTAGCCTGGTATGACTTGACACACTTGCAGTTCCAGTTTCTCAGGAGGCTGAAGCAGGAGGAAGGCTTGCGTCCCAGAAGTTGCAGCTTCGGTGTGCCATGATCACGCCACTGCACTAAAACCTGGGCAACAGAGTTGAGACCCAGTCTCAATACAAATAAAAATGGAAAGGAACAATTTAGAAGTTTTTAATGAAAAATTCTACAACATATCTGACCACTTTCTTATCTGTAAATGATACATTTTCATCTAAGTAATGATAAAAACCAACATTTTGAATTTTGGAAAGTTATATATCTCTCAGAAGACATCAATTCAACTATTTCCAAATTAACACAAGAAATAGGCTGTCTTCTTCACTGAGACTCGACTCTCCAATATACACAGGCTGTATGACTTTGGGCACATTGGTAACTGTTGAAAACATGAGTTGTCACAAATTTCACATACTGGTTGAAATGACTCTTACTTAAGATAATACACATACAAAAAAATTACATAGTTGTAAGCTATAGTACATACTTATGCTAATTTGATATTTTAGTTCTCTTTCATAGTTTACTTTTAGAAATGTTGATATTGATAATTTATTTTTGTCATTATGGAAGTTTTTTTGTCCTGGTTTTGTGGAGATGGGCCATTTAGAGCTTTCAATATTCAGTTGAAGTGATTTTCTTTAAATATTTGCTGTTACTAAATCTAGAAATGTAGTTGTTCTGAGAGAAAGGAAAAATAGTACTCACACATGTTAAGTAAAACTTTTGATAACAATGATTATGTTACGTATCTTTGGGGTAAAATTAGTACATATATAGCCAATAGGTTTTTTTGTTTCCATTTCCTTCAGTTTATTCCCTATTTAGAGTTATTGTTACACAAAAATGTTCTAAACCAGAAAATAATTTTGCTGTCATTCAGTCTATTCTGTGGCATACAGATGACAAAAGTATGAGAAATTTTGCTCCAAAGGAAAAATATAAGATTATGAATAGAGAAAGTATAGCTGTTTTCATATCTATTTCAAAATATAAATAGGAAGTATGAATCTATACTTTATTTCATACAGTTTAAATATAGTTTTCATATAATTAATGATTATTAAGATTTAATTATAAGTTTAGCTACTTTTTATTTTTGAAAATGCTCCTGAGATTATTTGGCACAGAGTTTTCAATTAACACTTGTTTCTACTGATTCTCTAAATATGCACATTAATTTTAATTTTGTCCTGATTTTATTTTTTCTTCTTCTAGCATTATTCCTATCCTTAGCTTATCAATAATTTTCAGTAATGATACATAACAATAATGTGGTGTTGTGATTTTATATATTATCAATTTAGTAAGGACATGCTTCAGCTTAAGTCTCTGCTTTCTTGATATATTATTTTATTGGGTTTTATATTTTAGAGTAAGTTCTTTCTATGCACCAAACTCATTAATAATTTATTAGTTTGCTTATGGGTGTAGAATAGAAGTATATTACTCCTTTTGTTAGAATTCCATTTTAAAATAACATTAAGGGACAGGATACATTTAATAAAATTTTATTGTAATAGTTCCAGAAAAGGACATTCTTATTTATACAAATATGTATCAATGTTTTTCATGTGTAGTGCCAAATATGGTACTGATGAACCCAAACAAGCCAATTATGTTATCAAGTTTAACCTTCTATGTAATATCTCCTTTGGCATTTGAAATAACGAAACTTAACAGAACAAATTTGTTAGTGTCTTTACTGGGCATAAGCTGGCATAGGATTTCATAGGGCTGAATACTTTGAGAGATGCCAAAAGAATGAATTCAGATTCTCTGATCTTAGGTCTGAAAATTTTAGTTATGGGGGGTTGGCAACTTACACGTTGCAAGTTAAGTAAGAGTGAATGTAACCAATAAAACAATGTAATTATCAAATAATTGCCACTACAACTCAAGCTGAATGACAACCATGAAATGGAAAATCCAAGAAAGCATGGAGTTATGCTATGTGAAAAGGCTGATTTCAAGACATTAGGAGTGGAGATCAAGAGTGAATAAATTGTGAATGGTATTGTCTTCTTGTGTTGGCTCTTGGCTTGGCTGTTGTTGGTGTATAGGAATGCTAGTAATTTTTGTACACTGATTATGTATGCTGAAACTTTGCTAAAGTTGTTTATCAGCTGAAGGTGCTTTTAGGCTGAAACTATTGGTTTTCTAGATGTAGGATCATGTCATCCCGAAACTGGGACTTGACTTCCTCTTTTCCTATTTGGATGCCCTTTATTTATTCTCCTGCCTGATTGCTCTGGCTCAGACTTCCAACACTATGTTGAATAGAAGTGGATGAGAGACAGTATCCTTGCCTTTTGCCAATTTTCAAGGGGAATGCTTCCAAATTTTGTCCATTTAGTATGAATTTGGCTGTGGGTTTGTCATAGATGGTTTTTACTATTTTAAGGTATGTTCCTTCAATACCTAGTTTATTGACATTTTTTAACATGAAGGGCTGTTGAATTTTATTGACTTTTCTGCATCTATGGACATAATCATGTGGGTTTTTTTGTCTTTGTTCTGTTTATGTCATAAATCACATTTATTGATTTGCATATGTTGCACCAACCTTGAGTCCTGGGGATGAAACCTACTTGATCATGGTGAATTAACTTTTTGATGCGCTTCTAGATTTGGTTTGCAAGTATTGTGTTGAGAATTTTTGCATCTATGTTTATCAAGGATATTGGCCTGATCTGTCTAATACTATCAGTGGAGTGTTGAAGTTTCCAACTTTTATTGTGGGGGAGACTATGTCTCCTTGTGGGTCCCTAAGAACTTGCTTTGTGAAATGTGAGTGTTTCTGTGTTGGGTGCTTATATATTTAGGTCTTCTAGTTGAATTGAACTCTTTACCATTATTTAATTCCTTTCTTTGTCTTTTTTGATCTTTGTTGGTTTAATGTCTGTTTTGTCTGAAATTAGAATTGGAACCCATGCTCTTTTCTGTTTTCCACTTTCTTGGTAGATTTTCCTCCATTCGTTTATTTTGAGCCTATGGGAGTCATTATGTGTGAGATGGGTCTCTTGAAGGTAGTATACTAATGGATCTGGCTTTTCTATATACCTAACCAGGGAAGTGAAATGTTTCCACAATGAGAATTACAAAACAGTGCTCAAATAAATCAGAGGTGACACACACAAATGAAACAATGTCCCATGCTCATGGATCAGAAGAATCAATATTAAAATGTCCATATTGCCCAAAGCAGTTTATAGATTCAATGCTATTCATATCAAACTACCAATAACATTGTTCAAAAAATTAAAAAATATATATTTTAAAATTAACACAGAATAAAAAAAGAGCGCAAATAGCTAAGGAAATGCTAAGCAAAAAGAACAAGGTGGAGGCATCATGTTATCCAACTTCAAACTATACTACAGGGCTACAGTAACCAAAACAGCATGGTACTGGTACAAAAACAGGCACACAGACCAATGAAACAGAATAGACAGCCTAGAAATAAGGCTTCACACCTGTGACCATCTGATCTTCAATAAAGCTGACCAAAACAAGCAATAGGGAAATACTTCTTATTCAATAAATGATGCTGGGATAAGTGGTTAGACATCTGCAAAGACTGAAACAGGACACTTTCCTTATACTATATACAAAATTCAGCTCAAGTTAGACTTACATATAAAATGTAAAACCATAAAGAAACCCTTCAAGACAACCTAGGCAATAGCATTCTGGCCATAAGGATGAGCAAAAACTTCATGGCAAAGACACCAAAAACAATTAGAGCAAAAGCAAAAATTGGCAAATGAGATCTAATTAAGCCTAGAGTTTCAGCACAGCAAAAGAAACTTTCAGCAGAGTAAACAGACAACCTACAGAATGGGAGAATGTGTTTGTAAACCATGCATCTGACAAAGGTCTAATATACAACGTTGTATCAGTTTGTTCTTACACTGTTATAAAGACATACCTGAAACTGGGTAATTTATAAATGAAAGAGGTTTAATTGACTCATGGTTCTATGTGCTGTACAGGCTTCTGCTTCTGGGGAGGCTTCAGGAAACGTACAATAATTGAGGAAGGCAAAGGGGAAGCAGGCATAACTTTATATGGTCAGCAGGAGAGAATGAGATAGAGATAGACAGAGATAGAGAGGAGGTGCTACAAACTTTTAAACAAACAAATCTCAGGAGAACTCTATCACAAGATCAGTAAGCAGGAAGTCTACCACCATGATTCAATCACCTCGCACCAGGCCCTCCTCCAATCCTGGAAATTACAATTTGACACGAGATTTGGGCAGCTACAGAGAGGCAAACTATATCATTCTGCCCCTGGCCCTTCCCAAATCTCATGACTTTCTCACATGGCAAAATACAATGATCTCTTCTCAAGAGTCCCCCACAGTCTTAACTCATTTCAGCATTAACTCAGAAGTCTACAGTACCAAGTATCACCAGAGACAAGGCAAGTCCCTTCCATCTATAAACCTGCAAAATCAAAAAGAAGTTAATTACTTCCAAGACACAATGTGGGTACAGGCATTGGGTAAATATTTCCTTTCCAAAAGGAAGAATATGGCCAAAACAAAGGTGCTACAGGCCCCACGTAGATCCAAAACACAGCAGGGCGGTCAGAAATTCTAAAACTCCAAAATAATATCATTTTATTTCATGTCTCATATCCAGGCCACAGTGATACAAGAGGTAGTCTCCCAAGGCCTTGGACAGTTCTGCCCCTGTGACTCTGCAGGGTACAGCCTCTACAGCTGCTTTCATGGGCTAGCATTCAGTGCCAAGTGCACAGTACAAGTGGTTGGTAGATCTACCGTTTTCAGGTCTGGAAGATGGTGGCCTTCTCCAAGCTGCACTAGGCAGTGCTTCAGTGGAGACTCTATGTGGAAGCTCCAACCGTGCATTTGCCCTCTGCACTTCCCTAGTTGAGGTTCTCCATGAAAGTTCCGCCCCTGCAGCAAACCTGTGTGTAGACATCCAGGTGTTTCTATACATCCTCTGAAATCTAGGCAGAGGCTTCCAAGCTTCAACTCTTGCCCTCTGTACATCTGGAGGCTTAATGCCAAGTTGAATTCACCAAAGCTTGCAGCTTGCCCTCTGTGCATCTGGAGGCTTAATGCCACGTTGTAGTCACCAAGGCTTACAGCTTGCACCCTCTGGAGCAGTGACCTGATACTTATCTGGGGTCACTGAGACAGCTGGAGCTGGAATGACTAGGATGCAGCGAGCAGTGGTCCCAAGACTGTGCAAAGCAGTAGGGCCCTAAGCCCAGTCATTAAAAGCATTCTTCTCTTCTAGACCTCTGGGCCTGTGATAGGAGAGGCTGCCATGAAGGTCTCAGAAATGCCTTGGAGGCATTTTCTCCTTTATTTTGGCTACTAACCAAAATAAAGCTTCTCTTTATTTATGCAAATTTCTGCTGCCTGCTTGAATTTTTTCTTTTTTCTTTTCTACCACATGGTCAGGCTGCAAATCTTCCAAACTTTTATACTTTTGTTTCCTTTTAAATACAAATTCCAATTTCGGGTCATTTCTTTGCATATGCAGATGAGCGTAGACTTTCAGAATCACCCAAGCTTCCTCTTGAACACTTTGCTGTTTAAAAATTTGTTCCACCAGATACTTTAAATCATCTCTATCAAGTTCAAAGTTCCACAGATGTCTAGGGCAGGGCCACAAGCCTGCCAGACTCTTTGTTAAAGCACAGAAACAGTGACTTTTACTCTACTTCCAAATAAGTTCCTTATCTCCGTCTGAGACCACCTCAACCTGAATTTCATTGTACATATCACTATCAGTAATGTGGTTTACAACCATTCAACAAGTCTCAAGGAAGTTCTAAACTTTCTCTCATCTTCCTGTCTTCTTCTAAGCCCTCCAAATTGTTTCAACCTCTGCTTGTTACCCAGTTTCAAAGTAGCCTGCATATTTTCAGGTATCATTTTAGGAATGTCCCACTTCTCTGGTACCAATTTTTTGTATTCTTCTGTTCTTACACTGCTATAAAGACATACCTAAAACTTGGTAATTTGTAAAGAAAAGAGGTTTAATTGGCTCACAGTCCTGTGAGCTGTACAGACTTCTGCTTCTGAGTAGGCCTCAGGAAACATACACTCACAGCAGACAGTGAAGGGGAAGCAGGCACAGGCACACCTTAAAACGTCTGGCAGGAGAAGGTGGGGGAAGGTACTACACACCTTTAAACAAGCAGACCTTAGGAGAGCTCTATCACAAGAACAGCAAGGGGGAAGTCCACCCCCATGATTCCGTCACCTCCAACCAGGTCCCTCCTCCAATACTTCGAATTACAATTTGACTTGAGATTTAGATGGGGACACAGAGCCAAACTATATCAAGTATCTATCTATAAGGAACATCAATAAACATACAAGAAAAAAAAAAGCAACCACATTAAAAAGTGGGCATAGGACATGAACAGACACTTTTCAAAAGAGCATACATGTGGCCATCAAGCATATGAAAGAGAAGCTCAATATCACTGAGCATTAGAGAAATGCAGATCAAAACCACAATGAGATACCATCTCACACCAGTCAGAATGGATATTACTAAAAAGTCCAAAAATAATAGATGCTGGCAAGTTTTCAGAGAAGACAAAAGCTTATATACAGTTAGTTGGTAAGAGTGTAAACTAGTTAAAGTATTTTGGAAAGCAGTATGGTGATTCCTCAAATAGCTTAAGGCAGAACTCCTGTTCAACCCAGCAATCTCATTACTGCGTATATATATACTCAGAGGAATATAAATCTTTCTACTATAAAGGCACACACACACAAATGTTAATTGCAGCACTACTCACGATAGCAAAGACATGGAATCAGCCTAAATGCCCGTCAATGATAGATTGGATTAAAAACCTGTTTGAACGTATACAGCATGAAATACTATGGATTCATAAAAAGGAATGAGATCATGTATTTTGCAGGAGCATGGATGCAGCTGGAGGCTATTATCCTTAACAAACAAATGCAGGAACAGAAATCCAAATACCACATGTTCTTATTTATAAATGGGAGCTAAATGATGAGAACTCATGAACACAAAGAAGGGAACAACAGACACTGGGGTTTACTTGAGGGTGCAGAGTGGGAGGAGGAGTAGGAGCAGAAAAGGTAATTGTCGGATACTGAACTTAATACCTGGGTGATAAAATAATCTGTGCACTAAACCTCCATAACACAAGTTCACGTACATAACAAACCTTCATATGCACCCGCAAACCTGCAATAAAGTTTTTTTTTAATGAAAATATTTGTGTAATACTCAAGAGACAGTGATAAGATAACATTAGGAATAATGGAATAGGGTTACTGTAGGAAATAATGCCTACCTACTGTTTGGTGGCCAGCATCCTTTCTTGCCAAAAGTATTTTCTTTAGGAAATTTCTTCTCCCCAGATTCTCAGCCATGTGGTTAATATGGAATCCATGTCTTTCCTCATAACAGTAGTCAACCATAATTTACTTAAGGCAGTAAAAATAGTTTCTGTTTGGTCATGGTGGTGATTGGCTTAGGAGTGGGTGTATGACGTAAGTTAATCCAATAAAGTAAGTGTCTTAACTTTTTCTGGGAATGCTTGGATATAATTCTATTATTTTCTGAAAAATACCAATACGGAAGTATATTTTGATAATTACCACTGGCAGTAATCTTGGAATCAATGAAATTATTTTTATAACTAAAACATTAATCAGCCAAAAGTTTATGTTAACCCAGCAGAAATGGGGTAAGAGATAAATTTAGATGGTGATGATTGAGTGCTGCATCAAACTATACCTGAAGTTAATATGCCTCTGTGTTTTTCAGTTATTTGAGCCAATTAACTTTCTTCTTTAATTTAAGCTATTTTGAGTTGAATCACTTGCATGAAGATAATCTCACTATATAAGACTAGCATTTATTTGGCAAAAGTTAGATGCCAGACTCTTCTAAACTTGGAATGCTTAGATACATCATTCTAAAATAAACAATGAGAAAATATTGAGAAATTGTGAATTAAATACTCATAAAATTAAAATATGTTGTAATTTCTTTAACAGAATTTTGCGAAATGCATTATATAGGGTGTATATTAAGAACAATATGAAAATTACCCATGTCTAAAATGCATCAGAGATTAAAATAAAGTGATTATTGATAAGGAAGGAATTAATGTGAGATATGATTTGAAAATATGATAGAAAATATACATTGAGGTTATATGAAATATGGTGAATATATTAAATATATATTGAATATATCAAACTATTTTTTGTTTTGGTTTTGAAATTTAGGTAGATATTTGTCATGTTTTTATTTTTGCTAACTTGAAAATGTATATTGCTTGTCTTTAAAGTACATACGTGTAAACCTAAAACCACGCAGAACACAGGCCCTTGTGGAAAACAGCTCATCAATTAGGTGCATTTGCTGTTTCCGTATCTGCTATGGCCGAAGGGTCCTATGGTCTCATTTTTAAAAACTAATCCGCATTTGTCTAGCTCAATATATCATTGGAAGTTGTACATAGGAGAAAGGAGACATTTCCAATGGCATGCATAATTCTCCTCAAGTCTGTGTTTGTGTGATGTAAGCTACACAGGAAAATACAGTAAATAAAGAGCAATCACAAGTACTGTGTTGCAAAGAGTAGATAATTTCATAATCATATAATTTGAATGATTCTTTATATCATAGGGCATTAGACTAAAACTTCATCTACAAGACTTTATTCTTTTTAAATTTTTGTTTGTTGTTTCAGGTGTAGGTGGTTTTTGCCTTTCCACTTAACGTTAGGTAATGAAAAGATGAAGGACAGCTCTGTTGTGGTCCTGTTTGATAACACTAGAAACAAGTCGGATGGAAATGAAAAGAAGAACAGAGATGAGAACAGAAAGAGTACATCTTTAAAAATGTCTTGGGACAAGGAAAAAAAACTACATATACTCTAAACTAAAAATGAGAAATTGTAGCCACATATAATTGGAATAGTGGGGTTACAAATGTTAATGAATAATATTTTATAATATTAATGTATGTTATATTGCACAAATTAAAATATGTGCTTATGACAGTGTAGATTATCCTTATGAAAAGGAAGACAAAAGCAAACTTAGGCATACCTATTTTTTAATATGGTCATATTTAAGAGATCATTTTGTCTCTAAATAAATAATAGATACTTCAATAATTAACAGCACACTTATGAAATGACTCAATGTCATATGAAATAGATTATCAAAATATCTGAAAATACACTATACAGTGGATGCTGAAAATATTATGGTAATTAAAGCTGAAAAACAATACAAATACTTCACCAAAATAATAAAGTAATTTTGTTAGTGTAAATCCTATAGATGTATTTTGTGGAGGAAAGCCTTGGTTTGGGTATTTGAAAGCTCGGATCATTGGGCTTCTGCCAATCACTGGCCATGTGGCTGTGGATAAATAACAGAAGATTAGAGAACTGTTTCCTCATCTCTAGCATGAAGTGATTAAATAGTATAATTAATGAGATCAATTTAACAATGATGAGCTATCTGTCTATCCGTCTATCCATCCATCTATCTATTTATCTAGACATATACCTGTAATCCTGGCTTCAGTCATCCCTATTTATCCAGGGTCTGTATTACAGGTTGGCTTCCTCAGAAAGCAGAAGCTAAAAAGGAGTTTAGCACTCCTGGGATCGATATTCCTGGGGAGAGAAGAGCGTAACAAGATTGAGCAGTGTTGGACTTGTAGCACAGACACAATAAGACTTCAGTTGACACCACAGAGAGATGAACTGAGTTTGCTCTTCAAAGAGTTTCTAACTTTGAGCCAAGGGTCTGGATTCTATACCCTGTATCTGGAAGTCAATGAACACAGATTGTCAGAGCAGAGGATATGTCATTACACAAAGTAATTTTGAGCTGAGGCAAATCCTAAAGAGGATGGATATCTGATGACAGTTAGATGAGAAACTTATTGACAGTTTAGATAAATTCTTTAGTTGTGAGGGAGGGATCTGCATGGTGCAGCATAGGGATATGATGTAGGCAATGCCTGAAGTGCCTCAGTTTCTCAAAAAATCCAAATCCACTTCTTGAATATGGAGGTTGTGAACAGGGATAAGTGGAGTGTTCAAATCCCTTTAAAAAGTTAACCTACTCCATTAGTGGAGTATGATGTAAGAAGTTAATTTTCGTTTTAAGATTGGTCATAGTATAAATTCCTCACGATTTATAAAGCCTATGAGTCAAAACCCTCCCTGTTCCTTCTAGAAATATACCTCTATTCCTTTGAGGAAGTATTTTTCACAGACCCAACACATCTTTTCATTAAAAATAATATTTTAATGCCTTTTTTATTACCCTAAAATGAAAGTCATAGATAATATAGCCTATCTGTAAATATAATTTCAAAAGATCAATATAATACCATAACTATAATAGAAAGGAAAAATAGGAGAGAAGTCATTTATAATAAAATAACATGTGTTTCCATATGTAGATATTCAGGCATGACAGCATTAGAAGATATGGTGAAGCAGTCAGGTGCATGATCTATAAATCAACATATACAAGTATCTTATTGAATAATGAGTGGTAATTAAATACCGCTGGAGGATATACTGTCAATGAACTGGTAACCCACATTGAAGGCACGCTAAGTAAATTCCTGAACAAAACAAATTAAAATCTTCTTTCCACTTTGCTAGTATTTGCATATGCTGGAAACTTACTGTATATTAAAATTATTAAAAAATGAGATAATAGTTAACTTCTAAATTTAGCTCATTATGAATATATTTTTCATCTTGTGAATATCTGGTGATGCATTAAAACATATATGAGACAAGGGACAGTTCTTCCTTGTGTGGGAATTGTGGAATACTGCATTCCTTGCCAACTTGTGAAATTCAAATATCCCACAGTCACTAGGATAAACAAAAATGCTCCTCATATATGCTTATTGTCTCCAAGGGCCAATACTACCTGGTCGATCGTTACTCCAAAGTGTCTGTTCAGTCCTATCGTGTATGGAGAAACTTCTAAGCACGGGTTCTACTTCTGGCTTCTATAGATGAAATTTCAGCAAAGTCACTGTATCATCGCTCTCTCTTAAAAGACGGGGCACGTTAATTCTCAACTACACCTTGTGTGTTAAAGAGTCTACAAAGAATCCCATTTTCTTACTTTATTCTCATTAAGCATAAGATGGCAATCAAATTGCTTGAGATATTGTGATGCAATGGGTACTGCTCAGACTGGGGAACTGAGTTTAAACTCCTACTTTCCCGCTTAAGGTCTTTACAAACAGTAGGTCAATTAAACATCCCGCGTGTCCGTTCCCTGATCTTTTCATCTAAAACACTACCAACATCCATGTCTATTGTGAGAATTAAAAGAAACAGTGGGTTGCAACCCCAGCAGTTAGTGTAGAGTTTGAGTAGCACATAGTTACTGATGCTAGAATACGAAACTACAAGATAAAAGAGAGATTAACAAATCATAAGTATAGATAGAGAAGTACCTAAATAGACAGAGATGTTACAGGATCTATCTATAGATATATCCATACATTTGTGGGATCTGTAGATAGGTATTGATTGGAAAATATTGGGGCAGGAGGAACGAGAGAATTGGACTCAAACATTTCTGTGTGACAATGACTAATTATCTTTCCTTTTTCTAGCTCTGGCATTTTACTAGGATGTCTCATAGGTAAGGACACAATATGATTTATCAACCAACATAAGATTTTCTGGAAAAGGGACGCTCTAAAACTCTTAATAATTACACTAGAAAAACAGGCACCAGGAGGGCACCATGCAAGTTAGGACCCATCGTCACCTCAATTATAAGACATACTATCCTGCCTAGGTTGGTGGCGGTGGTTGAAATAACCTTGACATATTTGACATTCTGCTATTGTATTATTTCTTGTTGCTTACCTCATCAGATTTATTTTCTTCATATTTGTTTCTTTTTTATTTTAATTTTGATTAGTACCATTCTTGTATTTTATTTTGTGTTATATTATTTTGATCCCAAATTTTATAACATTAAAAATCTTGGTCCACGGTATTTTACTGGCTTTAGTAAATGTTGGCATATTTTATTGGTAGCTTTTGTATATATAACATGTAAGCAATTACTTTAAAAAAATGTAATCTGTATTTAAATCTTTTGGACTCAAACATTAGGTAAAAATTTGTTTTATTTATTCATTATTTTTCCAAATATTACATTATTTAAATAGAGATTAAATTCATTAATGTTATAATCAAAATACTGTAAGCTTTAGAGTCATATTGACTTAAGTTAAAATCTCTGTCCCTCTACTTTTTTCACTCGTGCACAACCTTGGTCAAATTGTTTATTCTCAAATAATTTGAATTTTTCATCTGGAAAATGTGGATTATAACATCTACCTTGTAAAGTTGTTTAAAATAAAAAATAAAAATACACAAATTTTGTTTATAGATGATTCCTTTAAACATACAATGGCTTAATGTTTTATGCTTTAAACTATTAAACTTTAAACTTTAAAACCGTCTCTCATCATTTTTGCACATGATGATTTATTTTTTGTTTTCTGTGTTCCAAACTCTTAAGTGGCCGCTCTATTTTGAGCGATACTCTTTTAATTCCTCTGCCCTCACTGTGGCCAGAATGATCTTCCAAGTTCCAGCAAGTCTCTCGTTTGATTTCTTAACCGTATGTATTCAACAAAATGTTCAGACTTTATCCATGACATACAGAATCTATACTTGATTTGGGTCTCTCCCATCATAATTCTCTCTCCTCCAGTTCTACATTTGCTTTCCACTCTAAATAAGTTACATGGTAATTTTTTTACATTTTACTCTCACTGTGAAATATGCAGCCTCCTCGTCTCTGACCCATTTAATTCAACTGGTCTTCCATGCTCAACTGCTCACCTCCTCAGCAGGAAGACAAAACATTTAGGATGTCAAGTGAAATTAAGATTTCATAAAAACAACAAGTAATATTTCAGTATGAGTATGCCATGTGCAATAATTGGAACATAATTATACTAAAAAAGTATTCATATTTTACTTTTATTTGTTACATCTGGCAACTCTTCTCCTTGAGGAAGTCTCTGCTGAGAACCCTTCAAGAATACTTGCCATGGCCATCTATTAAAAGCATACACATCCTATCATATGTTTGACCGTGTTGAATGTATTTAAATGTGTTTACCTGCCAGTAACGTGTCTAGAGGAAACAACAAAAATTGTAAAATTCCTGTGGGTCTCTTTTTAAGTTTTCTAAATGAAGAGTATACTTTCATCGGGAGAAGCTGGATTGAATCGAAATACAACTTTATTATTCAATATTGATATTTATTTTCTCCTGATTAATATTTTAAGAAATTTGATTTTATATAGTGCTTATTTTTCCTTATAAAAGTATAGAAACTATCTGCATTAAGAGTAATTTATGTTGTGTACGTTATCTTTAAGGTTTGTAAGACATTACAAGTAAATGATTTTTCTAGGATCTATTTTAATGTGTCCATGTAACAAATACAAATGCCAAAAACATAGTCAATTTATGTACAAAGGAGTACTCTTTAAAGGAGGATGCAGAGAAATGAAAATGCAGAGGATGAGTTTTGAGTAAAATATGCCCAAATTTACATAAACATTTAATGTATTATTTTAGTAGGGGTGTATTTGAGTGGAAGGAGAACCAATACCGTTAATCATTACATCAGAACACCAGATATTATCAGGGAACTGTCCCAGGCAAACCAGGGTGTTTGCTCAACATAGCCAGAATCCTCTGCTTCTATATATACAGCATCAAAATAACTTCAATGTGTATTATTTAATTTGAATATATCATCTGACTATTATCAGCTTAGGTTTGGTCTGGATCTGGAATACAGATAATTAGAGGTTATGAATTCAACCTCAAAACTGTGGATCTGTAACACAAAGGCCTCCTTCCATTGTGCTATTATTAATTAATAACTCTAGTGTCTGGAGGAAATAAGTATCTAAGCACTTAAGCAATGTAAATTTATACCAAAGACATGTCAGGAGATGTTATGATATAGTACTTTATTTCAAATTGGATGGAGGGTTTATGACAGAGTTAGGGGAAGGAGACTGAATAAAGCAGAACTAAAAATATAAATGATTGATTTAAAACATATATTTTGACATGGTATGGAATGAATGGTGTAGATTCATTGTAAATACAGACTTTATTTCTCCTACTTGGAGATTTTCTAATATCTTTGAACAAATTTAATAATTCACTCCTCAAAATCAGATATTTTATAATTTTGACTATTTTAAACTTATTGCTAATTTTAATATATTTAAAATATTATAGTTAACACAAGAGCATGTTTCCCATATTTTTATGTTAAAGACAACCTTATTATTTAAATATGCATAAAATGTATAAGATAGAACATTGAAAATCTAGTTAGTATTCTTCTAATAGTGAAGATATTAGGAAGTCATCTGTACAAATGAAATAATATATATGCAGCTATTTCACTTACATATTTACCATTCTAAGAAGTGAAGAGCAAAAAAAACCACTGCCTAATTTTATAAAAATTACTGACTTTTAAAATATATTCCTATCTATGTATAAATTAATTTATATTAATTCATGTATTACTTTATCTTCATTGCACCTTTATGGGTTATGAATACTCTGTGATAAAAATAAGCATCACCAAGTCTAAATATTTACAAAATAATGTAATACAAAATGAAAAAACAATTATCAGGACTCTGATGTTACAGCAATTCGATGAAAACAACATACATTAATCTATGTATCAATTTTTATATTTCCTTATAGTTTAGATTTCATTCTTTTTATATTCTCAATACATAAAATATCTCTTAGTTAGAAATTTCATTATATTTTAACTCTACTTCCACTTAACTAATATGATGTAGCTAACTATTTCTTAACAGTCACTATGTACCTAGCAAGGAGGGTTGGATTAAGGCAAGTGGCAGAAAAAAGGAAGCTCTCTCTCTTACTCATGTGTAGGCATATGTATTATAGGTATCAAAAGATGAAGAAAAGAGAGTATATTTCCTGTTTATTCCATTGAGATTAATTTTGGGAAAAGGAAAATAATAACCTGAAAATATACTGAAGTATGATATCAGGTTATTAATAAGTAATATATATGATAAAATAATAGTCTAATATATATATTCACAGTTAAAGAGATCAAAACACATCCATAAACTTATATTTTAGCCTTTATGAAAACAATATTTGCCTTCAAATTACATTTAAAACCATTGTTATATTTCTAACAAATTTTTGACAAAATGTAAAAACATGAAATAAAACAAAAATAAATCTTAGTCAAAGAGAATAATTTGTTTGGCCTAGGACTTTCAGTACTACAATGAATGATGGTTTCCATCTTCATCCATGCACCTGCAAAGGACATGAACTCATCCTATTTTGTGGCTCCATAGTATTCCATGGTGTATATGTGCCACATTTTCTTTATCCAGTCTATCACTGGTGGGCATTTGGGTTGGTTCCAGGTCTTTGCTATTGTGAATAGTGCTGCAATAAACATACATGTGCATGTGTCTTTATATTAGAATGATTTATAATCCTTTAGGTATATACTCAGTAATGGGATTGCTGGGTCAAATGGCATTTCTGGTTCTAGATCCTTGAGGAATTGCCACACCATCTCCCACAATGGTTGAACTAATTTACAGTCCCATCAACAGTGTAAAACCTTTCCAATTTCTTCACATACTCTCCAGCATCTGCGGTTTCCTGACTTTTTAATGATCACCGTTCTAACTGGCATGAGATGGTGTCTCATTGTGGTTTTGATTTGCATTTCTCTAATGACCAGTGATGATGAGCTTTCTTGCATATGTTTGTTGGCCACATAAATGTCTTCTTTTCAGAAGTGTCTGTTCATATCCTTTGACCACTTTTTGATGAGTTTGTTGTTGTTGTTGTAAATTTGTTTAAGTTCCTTGTAAAGTCTGGATATTAGCCCTTTGTCAGACGGATAGATTGCAAAAATTTTCTCCCATTCTGCAGGTTGCCTGTTCACTGTCATGATAGTTTCTCTTGCTGTGCATAAGCGCTTTCATTTAATTAGATCCCATTTGTCAATTTTGGCTTCTGTTGCCATTGCTTTTGGTATTTTAGTCATGAAGTCTTTGCCCATGCCTATGTCCTGAATGTTATTGCTTATGTTTTCTTCTAGGGTTTTTATGGATTTACATCTTATGTTTAAGTCTTTAATCCATCGTGAGTTAATTTTTGTATAATGTGTAAGGAAGCGATCCACTTTCAGTTTTCTTCATATGGCTAGCCAGTTTTCCCAACACCATTTATTAAATAGGGAATCCTCTCTGCAAAAGCTTGTTTTTGTCAGATTTGTCAAAGATCAGATGGTTGTAGATGTGTGGTGTTATTTCTGAGGACTCTGTTCTGTTTCATTGGTTTATATATCTGTTTTGGTACCAGTACCATGCTGTTTTGGCTACTGTAGACTTTTAGTATAGTTTAAAGTCAGGTAGCGTGATGCTTCCAGCTTTGTTCTTCTTGTTTAGGAGTGTCTTCACTATATGGTCTCTTTTTTGTTTCCATATGAAATTTAGTTTTTTTTTCTAATTCTGTGAAGAAAGCTAACTGTAGCTTGATGGCGATAACAATTGAATCTATATATTACTTTAGGCAGTATGGCCATTTTCATGATATTGATTCTTCCTATCCATGAGCATGGAATGTTTTCCATTCTGTTAGTATCCTCCTTTACTTCCTTGAGCAGTGGTTTGTAGTTATCCTTGAAGAGGTCCTTCTATCCCTTGTAAGTTGGATTCCTAGATATTTTATTCTCTTTGTAGCAATTGTGAATGGGAGTTCACTCATGATTTGGCTCTCTGTTTGTCTGTTATTGGTGTATAGGAATGACTGTGATTTCTGCACATTGATTTTGCATCCTGAGACTTTGTTGAAGTTGCTTATCAGCTTAAAGAGTTTTTGGGCTGAGATGATGGGGTTTTCTAAATATACAATCATGTCGTCTGCAAACAGAGACAATTTGACTTCCCTCTTCCTATCTGAATATCCTTTATTTCTTTCTCTTACCTGATTGCCCTGGCCAGAACTTACAATACTTTGTTGAATAGGAGTGGTGCGAGAGGGCATCCTTGTCTTGTGTCAGTTTTCAAAGGGAATGCTTCCAACTTTTGACCATTCATTATGTTATTGTCTGTGGATTTGTCATAAGTAGCTCTTACTATTTTGAGATATATTCCATCAATACCTAGTTTATTGAGTGTTTTTAGTATGAATTTTACTGAAGGCCTTTTCTGCATCTGTTGACATAATTATGTGGTGTTTGTCATTGGTTCTGTTTATGTGATGAATTACATTTATTGATTTGCATATGTTGAACCAGACTTTCATCCCAGAGATAAAATCAGCGTGATCATGGTGGATAAGCTTTTGATGTGCTGCTAGATTCGGTTTGCCAGTATTTCATTGACGATTTTTGCATCAGTGTTCATCAGGGATATTGGTCTGACGTTTTTATTTTTGTTGTGTCTTTGCCAGGTTTTTGTATCAGGATGATGTTGGCCTCTTAAAATGAGTTGGGAAGAGTCCCTCTTCTTCTACTGTTTGGAAGAGTTTCAGAATGAATGGTACCAGCTCTTCCTTGTACCTCTGGTAGAATTTGGTTGTGAATCCGTCTGGTCCTGAGGTTTTTTTTTGTTGTTGTTGTTGTTGTTGTTGTTAGGCTATTAATTACTGCCTCAATTTTGGAACTTGTTATTGGTCTATCCAGGGATTTGTCTTTTTCTTAGTTTAGTTTGGGAGGGTGTATGTGTCCAGGAATTTATCCATTTCTTCTAGATTATCTAGTTTATTTGCATAGATGTGTTTACAGTATTCTCTGATGGTAGTTTGTATTTCTGTGGGATCAGTGGTGATCTCCTCTTTATCATTTTTATTGTGTCAATTTGATTATTTTCTCTTTTCTTCTTTATTAGTCTAGTTATCGGTCTATCTATTTTGTTAATCTTAAAAAGCCAGCTGCTGGATTCATTGATTTTTTTGAAGGGTTATTCGTGTCTCTATCTCCTTCAGTTCTGCTATCATCTTAGCTATTTCTTGTCTTCTGCTAGCTTTTGAATTTGTTTGTTCTTCGTTCTCTAGTTCTTTTAATTGTGATGTTAGGGTGCTGATTGAAGATCTCCTGTGGGCCTTTAGTGCTATAAATTTCCCTCTAAACACTACTTTAGCTGTGTCTCAGAGATTTTGGTATGTGTACCTTTGTTCTCATTGGTTTCAAAGAACTTAGTTTTTTTCTCCCTAATTTCATTATTTACCCAGTAGTCATTCAGGAGCAGGTTGTTCAATTTCCATGTGGTTGTGCGGTTTTGAGTGTGTTTCTTAATCCTGGGTTCTAATTTGATTGCACTGTGGTCTGAGAGATTGTTTGTTATGATTTCTACCACTTTGCATTTGCTGAGGAGTGTTTTTCTTCCAATTATGTGGTTGATTTTAGAATAAGTGCTATGTGGTGCTGAGAAAAATGTATATTCTGTTGACATGGGGTGGAGAGTTGTGTAGATGTCTATTAGGTCTGCTTAGTCCAGAGATGAGTTCAAGTCCTGAACATCCTAGTTAATTTTCTGTCTCATTGATCTAATATTGACAGTGGGGTGTTAAAGTCTCCCACTATTATTGTGTGGGAGTCTAAGTCTTTTTGTAAGTCTGTAAGAACTTGCTTTATGAATCTGGGTGCTCTTGTATTGGGTGCATATATATTTAGGATAGTTAACGTTTCTCATTGCATTGATCTGTTTACCATTATGTAATGCCCTTCTCTGTCTTTTTTGATATTTGTTGGTTTAAAGTCTCTTTTATTGGAGACTAGGATTGCAACTCCTGCTTTTTTTTTTTTTTTCTTTCCATTTGCTTGGTAAATCTTCCTCCATCCCTTTATTTTGAGACTATGCATGTCTTTGCACATGAGATGGGTCTCTTGAATACAGCACACCAATGGGTCTTGACTCTTTATCCAATGTGCCTGTCTGTGCCTTGTAATTGGGACATTTAGCCTGTTTACATATAAGGTAATATTTTTATGTGTTAATTTGATCCTGTCATTATGATGCTGTCTAGTTATTTTCCCCATTAGTTGATGCAGTTTCTGCATAGTTTCGGTGGTCTTTAAATTTTGGGTTGTTTTTGCAGTAGCTGGTACCAGTTTTACCTTTCCATATTTAGTGCTTCATTCATGAACTCTTGTAAGGCAGGTCTGGTGGTGACAAAATCTCTCAGTGTTTCCTTGCTGTAAAGGATTTTATTTCTTATTCAATTATGAAGCTTAGTTTGGCTGGATATGAAATTCTGGGTTGAAAATTATTTTCTTTAAGAATGTTGAATACTGGCCCCCACTGTCTTCTGGCTTGTAGGGTTTGCACTGAGAGATCTGTTCTTAGTCTGATGAGCTTCCCTTTGTGGGTAACCCGACCTTTCTCTCTGGCTGCCCTTAACATTTTTTCCTTCATTTCAACCTTGGTGAATCTGACAATTATGTGTCTTCGGGTTGCTCTTCTCAGGGTGTTCTTTGTGGTGTTCTCCGTATTTCCTGAATTTGAATGTTAGCCTGTCTTGTTAGGTTGGGGAAATTCTGGATAATATCCTGAAGTATGTTTCCCAACTTGGTTCCATTCTCCCCATCATTTTCAGGTGCACCAATCAAAGGTAAGTTTGGTCTTTTCACATAGTCCCATATTTCTTGGAGGCTTCGTTTATTCCTTTTCATTGTTTTTTCTCTAATATTGTCTTCACACTTTATTTCATTAAGTTGATCTTCAATCTCTAATATTCTTTCCTCTGCTTGACCGATTTAGATATCGATACTTGTATATGCTTCACGAAGTTCTTGTGCTGTGTTTTTCAGCTCCATCAGGTCATTTATGTTCTTCTCTAAACTAGTTATCCTAGTTAGCAATTCCTCTAACCTTTTATCAAGGTTCTTAGCTTCCTTTTCTTGGGTTAGAACACACTCCTTTAGCTCGGAGGAGTTTGTTATTACCCACTTTCTGGGGTCCACTTCTGTCAATTCATCAAACTCATTCTCTGTCCAGTTTTGTTCCCTTGCTGGTGAGAAGTTGTGAATCTTTGGAGGAGAAGGGGCATTCTTGTTTCTGGAATTTTCAGACTTCGGGCACTGTATTTTTTCTCATCTTCATGGATTTGTCTACCTTTGGTCTTTGCTGTCAGTGACGTTTGGATGGAGTTTTTGCATGGTTGTCCTCTCTGTTGATGTTGATGCTATCACTTTCTGTTTGTTAGTTTTCCTTCTAACAGTCAGGCCCCTCTTCTGCAGGTCTACTGGAGTTTGCTTGGGTCCACTCCAGACCCTGTTTGCCTGGGTATCACCAGCGGAGGCTTCAGAACAGCAAATATTGCTGCTTGCTCCGTCCTCTGGAAGTTTTGTCCCAGAGGGGCACCCGCCTAAAGCCAGCCATAGCTCTCCTGTATTAGGTGTCTGTTGACCCCTGCTGGGAGGTGTTTCCCCATCGGGAGGCACGGGGGTCAGGGACCCACTTGAGGAGGCAGTATGTGCCTTAGCAGAGCTCAAGTGCTGTGCTGGGAGATCTGCTGCTCTCTTCAAAGCTTGCAGGCAGGAACATTTAAGTCTCTTGAAGCGAAGACCACAGCCGCACCTTCCCCCAGGTGCTCTGTCCCAGGGAGATGGGAGTTTTATCTATAAGCCCATGACTGGGACTGCTGTCTTTCTTTTAGTGATGCTCTGACAACAGAGGAGGAATCTAGAGAGGCAGTCTGGTTACAGTGGCTTTGTGGTGCTGTGGTGCTCTCTGCCCAGTCCGAACTTCCCAGTGGCATTGTTTAGACTCTGAGGGAAAAACCGCCTACTCAAGCCTCAGTAATGGAGGGTACCCTTCCCCACACCAAGCTCAAGTGTTCCAGGCTGACTTCCAGCTACTGTGCTGGCAGCAAGAATTTTAAGCCAGTGGATTTTAGCTTGTTGGGCTCCATGGGGGTAGGATCTGCTGAGCAAGACCACTTGGCTCCCTGGCTTCAGTCCCTTTTCCAGGTGAGTG
>NW_012098321.1:2996951-3014054 GCF_000951045.1 Mandrillus leucophaeus
TTTAGCCTGTTTACATATAAGGTAATATTTTTATGTGTTAATTTGATCCTGTCATTATGATGCTGTCTAGTTATTTTCCCCATTAGTTGATGCAGTTTCTGCATAGTTTCGGTGGTCTTTAAATTTTGGGTTGTTTTTGCAGTAGCTGGTACCAGTTTTACCTTTCCATATTTAGTGCTTCATTCATGAACTCTTGTAAGGCAGGTCTGGTGGTGACAAAATCTCTCAGTGTTTCCTTGCTGTAAAGGATTTTATTTCTTATTCAATTATGAAGCTTAGTTTGGCTGGATATGAAATTCTGGGTTGAAAATTATTTTCTTTAAGAATGTTGAATACTGGCCCCCACTGTCTTCTGGCTTGTAGGGTTTGCACTGAGAGATCTGTTCTTAGTCTGATGAGCTTCCCTTTGTGGGTAACCCGACCTTTCTCTCTGGCTGCCCTTAACATTTTTTCCTTCATTTCAACCTTGGTGAATCTGACAATTATGTGTCTTCGGGTTGCTCTTCTCAGGGTGTTCTTTGTGGTGTTCTCCGTATTTCCTGAATTTGAATGTTAGCCTGTCTTGTTAGGTTGGGGAAATTCTGGATAATATCCTGAAGTATGTTTCCCAACTTGGTTCCATTCTCCCCATCATTTTCAGGTGCACCAATCAAAGGTAAGTTTGGTCTTTTCACATAGTCCCATATTTCTTGGAGGCTTCGTTTATTCCTTTTCATTGTTTTTTCTCTAATATTGTCTTCACACTTTATTTCATTAAGTTGATCTTCAATCTCTAATATTCTTTCCTCTGCTTGACCGATTTAGATATCGATACTTGTATATGCTTCACGAAGTTCTTGTGCTGTGTTTTTCAGCTCCATCAGGTCATTTATGTTCTTCTCTAAACTAGTTATCCTAGTTAGCAATTCCTCTAACCTTTTATCAAGGTTCTTAGCTTCCTTTTCTTGGGTTAGAACACACTCCTTTAGCTCGGAGGAGTTTGTTATTACCCACTTTCTGGGGTCCACTTCTGTCAATTCATCAAACTCATTCTCTGTCCAGTTTTGTTCCCTTGCTGGTGAGAAGTTGTGAATCTTTGGAGGAGAAGGGGCATTCTTGTTTCTGGAATTTTCAGACTTCGGGCACTGTATTTTTTCTCATCTTCATGGATTTGTCTACCTTTGGTCTTTGCTGTCAGTGACGTTTGGATGGAGTTTTTGCATGGTTGTCCTCTCTGTTGATGTTGATGCTATCACTTTCTGTTTGTTAGTTTTCCTTCTAACAGTCAGGCCCCTCTTCTGCAGGTCTACTGGAGTTTGCTTGGGTCCACTCCAGACCCTGTTTGCCTGGGTATCACCAGCGGAGGCTTCAGAACAGCAAATATTGCTGCTTGCTCCGTCCTCTGGAAGTTTTGTCCCAGAGGGGCACCCGCCTAAAGCCAGCCATAGCTCTCCTGTATTAGGTGTCTGTTGACCCCTGCTGGGAGGTGTTTCCCCATCGGGAGGCACGGGGGTCAGGGACCCACTTGAGGAGGCAGTATGTGCCTTAGCAGAGCTCAAGTGCTGTGCTGGGAGATCTGCTGCTCTCTTCAAAGCTTGCAGGCAGGAACATTTAAGTCTCTTGAAGCGAAGACCACAGCCGCACCTTCCCCCAGGTGCTCTGTCCCAGGGAGATGGGAGTTTTATCTATAAGCCCATGACTGGGACTGCTGTCTTTCTTTTAGTGATGCTCTGACAACAGAGGAGGAATCTAGAGAGGCAGTCTGGTTACAGTGGCTTTGTGGTGCTGTGGTGCTCTCTGCCCAGTCCGAACTTCCCAGTGGCATTGTTTAGACTCTGAGGGAAAAACCGCCTACTCAAGCCTCAGTAATGGAGGGTACCCTTCCCCACACCAAGCTCAAGTGTTCCAGGCTGACTTCCAGCTACTGTGCTGGCAGCAAGAATTTTAAGCCAGTGGATTTTAGCTTGTTGGGCTCCATGGGGGTAGGATCTGCTGAGCAAGACCACTTGGCTCCCTGGCTTCAGTCCCTTTTCCAGGTGAGTGAATGGTTCTCTCTCGCTATTGTTCCAGGGGGTAAAAAACAAACAAACAAACAAACAAACAAAAACTCCTGCAGCTAGCTCAGTGTCTGCCCAAACAGCCACCCAGTTGTGTGCTTGAAATCCAGGGCCCTGGTGGTGTAGGCACCTGAGAGAATCTCTTGGTCTGCACATTGTGAAGATAGTAGGAAAAGCGTAGTATCTGGGCTGGATAGCACTGTCCATCACGGCACAGTCCCTCGTGACTTCCCTTGGCTAGCGGAGGAGGTTCCCCGAGCCCTTGCACTTCCTGGGCAATGCCCCACCCTGCTTCTGCTGGCCCTCCATGGGCTGCACCCACTGTCTAGCCAGTCTCAATGAGACAAACTAGGTACCTCAGTTGGAAATGCAGAAATCACCTGCCTTCTGCATTGGTGTCTCTGGGTGCTGCAGACCAGAGCTGTTCCTATTCGGCCATCTTGCCTGGGAAAATCTTTATAAAATTAAAATGTTAAAATTATTTTGCACATCATCAGAAAGCTTGTGTTATCTAATGGAAGCATTTATGTTATGTAATTAAACTGAAGTGTCAATATCATTTTAATTGTATTCACTCTTCGCACATGGTGAAATTTAGCATTGACTATCTAGCAAGAACCTCCAGAGTGAATTTTATACTAGAATAAAATTAACTTTAATTATATTGTCAAAGTCTCTTATAATTGTAATTTCCTTGTTGCGTCAAATTTGCAGATAATGATTTAGATGCCACTGAAGGAAAACTGTTCAAACGAAAAGTTTTTATTTTATATCGTTTATTATTTTTAATATTGAGTGCTCCTAATCTTATAATATTAAAGTGTTAAAAATGTCATTAGTGGTGTTATTTTAGTCCCACCCATTTCACTTTGTTCCATCTCAGACGTTACTGACAGGCTGCCCTCATATAGGCTGACAACTTTCTGTGACGCTCTCTGAGAGTGAACTTAGGCCTTTGGAATGCTCTGCCTGGGACTCCAAGCAGCTCAGAAATACCAGAGAATTAAAGCACCAGAGAAAAGTTTCAAAATTATGCAATGAAGATTGGTGGATAAATACCCCTTCACCCTTCAGTATGATTCTGAGACATGCTTAACAAGGTTTCCACATTCCCAGTGGGGTCGAACCCCAGTTACCCACATCACTAAATCACTCATTCATGTACTTTCTTGCTTTTCCTCTCTTTCTTGTTGTCTCTATCCTCCTTTCCTTCACAGTTCCTTCTGGTATTACTTTTGAAACAATTATTTGCTCCCACCCCTTTTCTTAGGGTCTACATTTGAAGAATGGATAATACTATTCTTGAAATATTGTTGGTCAATTTTTGAATCATTCAAAGACAAAATTAAACTCACCCTATATCATATGTAACACATTTGTACCCCAAAGACCATGCAAAACGGCATTAAAACCATCTGAGTCAAACATGAAACATCTACCAATTATATTTAACATTTAGAAGTATTATAGTAGTGAATCTCTTGAAATAAAATATTTGCATACAAGCATTAAAAGTTAATAAATTGAAGATTCTGAGTTACTCTATTATATATAGTGAGCTACAATGAATTTGAGTAATAAGTATATGTACTAGTTTGTTCTTACATTGCTGTAAAGTAACAGCTGATACTGATTAATTTATAAAGTAAAAACGTTTAACTGGCTCATGGTTCTGCAGGATGTACCATGAATTATGTTTGGGAAGACCTCAGGAAGCTTCCAATCATGGCAGAAGGCAAACAGGAGCAGGCGTCTTACATGGCAGGAGCCTGAGCAAGGGAGAGGGAGGGGGTAGTGCTACACACTTTTAAACAACAAAATCTCACAAGAACTCACTCACTATTATCAGAAGAGCACCAAGAAGATGGTGCTAAACCATTCATGAGAAACCCACCCCCATGATTTAATTATCTCCCACCAGGCCCCACCTTTAAAATTAGGAATAACAATCTGACATATGACTTCGGCAGGGACACAGATCCAAACCATATCAGTATGTTAGAAAAACTTAAGAAATAATAAGAAACCAAGCAATATTGAGGGAGTATCAAATCTAATATGTTCTCTGTTTACATTAGCAACTTTGAAAATTAAAGAGAAAGAGTGACATGGTAAGAATGGTAAAGTAAGAAACGCTAAAAAACAAATCCATCCTTCCATAAAAGCAACAACAAAATCTGTCAAAATTCTCAGAATCAACTATTTCAGAATACTGGATATTAACACACAAACTGCAGCAATTAGGTGAATCTCTCAGTAAGAACAGTGAGCTTTTGGCATTTTAACCTACCTTGGTCTATCTTCCACACCTCAAGTCAGTGAATGGTCTTGAATAAAACAGCTCTAATTTCCAGTACAGGTATTGATTGTAGACAGCAGAACAGACTTCATTCACCATATATTTTTTAAAAGGGTAGTTGTTTCGGCCTGTCTGGTGGTTCCATGGAGGAAAGAATCAATTACTTTTATATTGCCTAACTCTGAACTCTCCTTGTGCTAAGGTGGGTACCCAGGGAGAATGTAATGAAAACAAAGTTTTACTTTTAGCTGTAATTTAAGTTCTGTGTAGGCAGGCAGTGAAGGGTAAGGTAGAGTTATAAACCGCCTGAATAAAGCTAAAGGAATGCCCCGACACACACACACACACACACACACACACACACACAGACGTGATTTGCAAAGAAAAGCTAAAGGTTGGGGTGGGTTTTGGTTCTAAGAATTAAAAGTTTTGGTTCTAAGAATTAAAATAAAAAATCTGTCCAATCACTAGCTGAACATTAAGCTAATGAATCAGATATTTCAGAGTTCACACAAGACCAAACACAAAGAATTTTCAAATTTTGTCAGAAACGTCACTAAACATGCAATTACAACGATCAGCAGCAACAAACTCTGAGAAAAGAAAAAATTTACTTCCAGAGTCGAATACATAGTGTCTAGTTTTCAACAAATAAATTATAAGGCATGCAAAGAAACAAGAAAACATAACCCAAACATATATTTAACAGAAATTAACTAATTGCTATAAAATAAGATGCTAATTGCAATCCCTAGGATAATTGCCAATAAAATAACTGAAATATAGAAAAAGAAATAAGTAATTTAAATGATGTACTAGAAAACTATATAGCACAAAAGAAAGCATCAATGGAGGAATTGAGAAGACAAAGGACATGAGGCATATAACAAACAAATTGCCATTTGACAGAAGTATTTTCTTATCTGTAGTTGTGCTAAATGTAAATTGACTAAATTTCCCAATAAAAAGGCAGAGATGAGCTAAATGAGAAAATATTACTCAATTATATGCTCTATAAGATATTTATTTTAAATTTAAAATCACAGTAGGTTAAAAATAGAATGACAAAAAGACATTCCATGCAAACTGCAACCAAAAATGAGATGTACCAGCCACATTAATATCAAAATTAATAGATGTTATGATAAAAAGTGCAGCAAGAAATAAAAAAGAATATTATATTAAAATAATAGAATCAGTATATCTGGGAAATATAATAAATATATAAGCCTTTAACAATAAAGCTCTAAAATAAATACAATATTGACAGAATTGAAAGAAAAAAGAGGCAGCTTAAAAGTAATGGTATAAGACTTAAATACCTCACTTTCGATAATGGATAGGGCAACTGGATAGAAAATAGAAATGAAATAAAAGACTTGAACACTATAAACCAACTGGTCATAACTGGCAGTATTCCCTGTATTGTTCCATAAGGAACACTTCTCTTATTAACAGACCAACATATATTCTTCCCAACTGCACATGAAATATTCTCCAGGAGAGACCAGTTGTTAGGCCACAAAAAGTCTCAATAAACTTTAAAACACTGAAATCATACAAACTATATTTACTGGCTGTCATAAAAATACAGTAGAAGTCAATAACAGAAAGTAAGTTAGAATATTCAAAATTACGTGAAAATTTAAAACACATTCTTTAAAAACCACAGATCCAAAAAGAAATCACAAGGGAAATTAGAAAATATTGTTATATTAAGGCGTATGGAGACAAAACATGGCAAAACTTATGGTATACATAGAGTACAGGGTCCAATATCAATACTTGCACTAAAAACCTAGAACCATCTAAAATTAATAAACTAATATATAAAAGATGAGAAAACTAAGTCCAAACGTAGCAGGAGGGAAATAATACAGATCAGAAAATAATTACATGTAATAAAGAGTAGTAAAACAATAGAGAACTTCTAAAATGCCAAGATTGCTTATTTTAAAAGATCAACAAAATTGACATCTTTACCCAAATTGAGCAACAAATAAGATTGAATACTCAAATTAATATGCTCAGAAATGAAAGTATAGAGCTTACTACTAACATTACAGAAATAATAAAAAAAAATTCAGAGGATACTATAAAAATTGTATGCCAAAACATCACATAATCTAAATTAAACACACAAATTTCTGGAAATTCACAAACTAATAAAACTCAAGAAGAAATAGAAAATCTTAATAGAACTATAGCAAGTAAGAAAATTTAATTAGAAATCAAAACACTTTCAAAAAACATCAGGAGCAGAGGTTTTAACTGGTGATTCTTATCAAATGTTTAAAGATCAATTACCACCATTCCTTCTAAAACTTTTCCAGACAACGAAAGAGGCAAAAACGCTTCCTAATTCTTTCTGTGAGGCCAATATTATTCCTTATCAAAGAAAGATAAATACAACACAAGGAAAAAAAAAACGGAGCAATATCTTCTATGAACATAGATGCCAAAATTCTCAAGAAAATACTAGTAAACCAAATATGGAAACCTTTTAAAATAATTGCATACTCTGATCTTATATGATTTATCGCAAAAGTGATTTTTACATAAAAATCAATATAGTACACTGTGTTAACAGAATTAAAGAAAATAACTATTATCTCAAAAGACACACAAAAGGAATTTAACAGGATCTGTATTATTTCATGCTAAAACTCCGCAAGTCAAGAATAAAAAATAAATTTTTCACCTGGATAAAGACACCGAATAACCCACAGATAAAATACCATACTCTATTGTGCAATGCTGGAATCTTTTTCCCTAATATACTAAGCAAGACAAGGATATCTACTTTTACCATTTCCATTCATTGTTATATTGAAAGTTTTAGTCAGGTCAACAAGGCTTAAAAAGGATAATAAAAGGCGTTCAAATTGTATAGAAAGAAAACTGAAACTGGACTCCTTCCTTACACCTTATACAAATATTAAATCAAGATGGATTAAAGACTTAACTGTAAAACCCAAAACCATAAAAACCCTAGAAGAAAATCTAGGCAATACCACTCAGGACATGATGCACTGGCAAAGATTTCATGACAAAAAAGCCAAAAGCAATTACAACAAAAGCAAAAACGGACAAGTGGGATCTAATTAAACTAAAGAGCTTTTGCACATCAAAAGAAACTATCATCAGAGTTAATTGACAACCTACAGAATGGGAGAAAATTTTTGCAGTGTATCCATCTGACAAAAGTCTAATATCCAGATTCTACAAGAAACTTAAACAAATTTATAAAACAAACAAAAAAGCCATCAAAAGTGGGCAAAGGACACGAACAGACACTTCTCAAATGAAGGCATCGATGTAGCCAACAAACGTATGACAAAAAACTCAAAATCAAATCAAAACCAAAATGAGATATTGTCTCATGCCAGTCAGAATGGTGATAATTAAAAAGTCAAGAAACAACAGATGCTGGCAAGGCTGCTGAAAAATAGGAACACTTTTACACTGTTGGTGGGAATATAAATTAATTCACACACTGTGAAAGACAGTGTGGCAATTCCTCAAAGATCTAGAAGAAGATATGCCAACTGATCCAGCAATCTCATTACTAGGTAATATACTAGGCATATTACCAAAGGAATGTAAGCTATTCCAGTATAAAGATACATGCATGCATATGTTCACTGCAGCACTATTGACAATAGCAAAGACATGGAATCAACCTACATGTCCATCAACAGTAGACTGGATAAGTAAAAATGTGTAACACATACAGCATGAAATACTATGCAGCCATAAAAAAGGAACAAGATCATGTCTTTTGCAGGGTGTGGCTGGCGCTGGAAGCCATTATCCCCAAGCAAACTGATGCAGGAACAGAAAGCCAAACACTGCATGTTCTCACTTATAAGTGGGAGACGAATGATGAAACACATGGACATGTTGGGCACCAACATACACTGGGGCCTGTCAAGGACAGGGGAAGGGAAAGCGTCAGGAAGAACAGCTAATGGTTACTGGGATTAATACCTGGGTGACGGGTCTATCTGTGTAGCAAACTACCATAGCACATGTTTACCTGTGTAACAAACCTGCACATCCTGCATATGTACCCTGGAACCTAAAAGTTGATAAATTTTTAAAAAGGAAGAAAATTATTTTTTATAGAACCCATGATCTTATACTTAGAAAACCCTAACAAATTAACAACAAAAAAGTGAGAGCTAAATAGTGAGTTTAGCAAAGTTGCAGGATACAAGATCAATATACAAAATCAGTTGAATTTTATATAATTACAATGAAAAAATCTGAAATATAATTAAGAAAACACTGTTCCTTACAACAGCATAAAAAGGATAAAATCCTTAGTAATAAATGTAACCAGAAAGTGAAAGACTTTACACTGAACACTACAAAACATTGTCAAAATAAGTTAAATATGACCTAAATAAATAGCCATATTTATTTAGATGTATTATATGTTTGTATATTAAAAGACAATATTATTTAAATAACTTGTTTAACAAATTGATCTCCAGATTAAATACAAATCCATCAAAATCCCTGTTGTCATTTTTTTCTTTCAGAAATCAAACCCTGATTCTAAAATTCATAGAGAATTGCAAGGAACCAGAAGAATGAAGAATATCTTTTAAAAGGACAAAACCAGAGGACTCACATGTCTTAATGCCTGAATTTACTAGTAAACTACACTAATCAAACAGTATGGTATTATCATAAGCATAGACAGACATGGATCAATGAAATAGAACTCAGAGTCCAAAAATAAAGCAACATATTTTATGGTAATTGATTTTCAAGAGAATTGGTAAAAACAGTTGATGAGAAAAAAAAATCTTGTCAATAAATAGCGCCGAGACAACTGAATATTCACAAGTAAAAGAATAAATCTGGACCTCTACATTATGTCATATATGAAAACTAAATCAAAATGGAGCAAAGACTTAGATGTAAGAACTGAAAATATAAAATTCATAGAAGGAAATATATATGTAAATCTTCATCACGTTAAGTTAGCCAGTAGATGTTGAAACATAACACAAAAGACAGAATCAACAAAGAAAAAAATAGATAAACTGTACTCCATCAAAATTAAAAACTATTTTTGCATCATTGGACACTATGAAGCAATGGCAAAGATAACTCATGGAATTAAAAAAATATATTTCCATATTATATATCTGATAGGAGTCTGGTATCCAGAATATGTAAAGAATTCTCATAAACAACAACTAAAAGATAAACAACTAAATTCAAAAATGTGGCTGGGCACAGTGGCTTACAACTATAATCCCAGAGCTTTGTGAGGTTGAGGTGGGAGGCTTTCCTGAGGCTAGAAGTTTGAGACCAATCTGGGCAACACAGCAAGACTCTGTCTCTACCAAAATACCTTTTTAAAAAATTAGCCAGATGTGGTGATGGGTGCCTGCAGCCATAGCTACTCAGGGGGTTGAGGTGGGAGGACGGCTTAAATGCAGGGGTTCAAGGTTGCACTGAGCTATAACATGCCACTGCACTCCAACCTGGCCGACAGGGCAAGACTCTATCACCAATAATAATTTTTAAAAATGAGCAAAGGACATAGATATTTTCCCATAAATAAATAAAGTCAGTAAGTATCTGATACAATGGTTAATATCATTAGTATGAAATTACAGTGTTTCACTGGTATGCTTCTAGTAGAGGAAATTAAAGTTATGAGTAAATAAACAAAAAAAAAAAAAGAAAAAAAAGAAATTCAAACCAAGAACTACTCTAAACCTATTAGGATAGTAAGAGGAGAAGATAAAAAAAGAAGGAAGAGGAGGAGAGGGGGCACAAAAGGAAGAAAAGGATGGAAAAGGCAAAGGGAGGAGAAAACGGTGGAGGAGGAGAAAGGGGGGAAGAAGAGAGAGAATAAGAAGTGCTGGCAAGAATGTGGAGAAATTGGAATGTTTATACATTACTGATGGGAATATAAAATGGTGCAACTGGTGTGGAAAACAGTACTGGTATTTCTCAAAAAGCTAAAAGTAGGGTTATATCAGATAACTCAGAAATGTCACTCCTAGGTGTATGCCCAAGAGAATTAAACACATATGTTTACATAAAAACTTGTATACAAAAGTTGATAGGAGTATTATTCATAATAGCCCCAAATTCGACACAATCAAAGTGTTCATCAAATGATGAGTGGATAAACAATGGTGGTATATCCATACAGCAGGATATTACTTAACCAAAACAGAAAAAAGTACTGATACATGCTACAGTGTGGATGAACTTAAAATCATGCTAAGTTAAAAACCAGTCAATAAAGTCCACGTTATATGATCAATTTACATAAAATATCCAGAATAGTCAATTATATACATACAGAAACTGGATTAATAACAGCAGGGGCTTGGAGTAGAAGAAATAGTGGGTGGCCTAGACTAATAATAGCAGGGGCATGGAGTAGAAGGAATAGTGGGTGGCTGTTTATTAGGTGTAGGTTATATTTTTTGGGGTGATATCAATATTCTGGAAGATAGTAGTAATTATTGCACAACATTCTGCATATACTGCAAACTGTCAAATTTCACAATTGAACATGGTTAAAATGCTAAATCTTATGTAAATTTTATCCTCCTTTATTTTTAAATAAAATGAGTTGTATTAATTTATTTACTGTTCTTACCATATCAGAGTACTGACTATACTCAGCTGTACATTCCTTTTTTTAGATGTATGCTTAGCATGTACACATAAGTGTGTGAGGGTAGGAACTATCTCAATGGTTTTTAGAGTTAGACTATTCATTTGTAACAATATATCTGACCTAGTGTGGGATCTTAATCAGTTTGTTGAGTGAAAAATAAACGACTGGCTTTATACTTCTATGTTCCCCTTGAAAAACCTTAGTGAATCATAGTGAATGGCAGAATAATTTAGTATTGGGGCCGGGCGCGGTGGCTCAAGCCTGTAATTCCAGCACTTTGGGAGGCCGAGGCGGGCGGATCACGAGGTCAGGAGATCGAGACCATCCTGGCTAACACGGTGAAACCCCGTCTCTACTAAAAAACACAAAAAACTAGCCGGGCGTGGTGGCGGCGCCTGTAGTCCCAGCTACTCGGGAGGCTGAGGCAGGAGAATGGCGGGAACCCGGGAGGCGGAGCTTGCAGTGAGCTAAGATCCAGCCACTGCACTCCAGCCTGGGCCACAGAGCGAGACTCTGTCTCAAAAAAAAAAAAAAAAAAATTAATACTAATATAATTAATCCAATTATACCCCAACTTTCAGCTGTTGTGCTGAATGTGACATTGTTAAAGCCTGTGGTACTTGTGTAGCTATTGATCTGGTAAATTTTTTTTCTTTTTTTGACAGAGTCTTGTTCTGTTGTCTAGACTAGAGTGCAGTGGTCTGATCATGGTTCACTGTAGCCTCAACCACCTGAGATCAAGTGATCCTTTTGCCTCAGCTTCCCAAAGTACTTTACAGGCATGAACCACCATGCCAACCAAATGCATTCATTTTAATAATAGTCAGGAATAAGAATCAGATGCAATTTGTTCACACGTGACAAACAACAATATATATTCAAAGTCTTATCCCAGTGTCTGTTTACTTTTCTATTTCTTTGTCACAATATATTCTGATGGGATCAACACCCATCAGGACATTCTGTAGAATACTACATTGACATATGTTATTGATACTACCATGAAATCATACCAAATAAATACAAATACACAAATTATTTAGAATATTTGGTAATGCATTTGATCTTTAGATAATGGAAAGTGAACCTTACAAAAGTTTAGGGATAGACTATGCAAGAAAATTTATGAGAGTTGTGGTCTGGAATATACCTGCAAAATAAAGGACGTAATAGTGTATCTTGCACAAACTGTTACTAATAAAAGAATGTAATGCTTGCAGGGTTGATTTTTAATAAAGCATTCCTCAATTATGGATGATAAGTTAGATACATTTATCAGGTAATATTGAATGCTGCTAGTTTTTAGAAGTTATAAAGCTAAAAGGGGCTTTCCAGCATGTCTAGGTCTGTATGACCCAGCAGATCCCATGGTATTAGAGGTATGTATGTTAGAGAAAGTTTCCATGTGAGAAACCTCAAAAAAGCTCCATTAAGAATCTGGAGCTTGTCATCACAGGTTATAAGCCATTCAAGATTGAGTTTAAGAGGGTCCACAGTATTTGAGCCAATAGTTGTATGTGTGTTAGTCCACATACAACTGAAGAGAGAATTGGCTCAAGGAAGGCATACATATAAAATCATGGGCAACGGAAATTGAATTCACTCTTTGTTTGGGTGCCTGGAAGTAGAAAGATTGGAAGATTAAATATAGGAAAGTCTAGAAAGAAGCATATATGTGATTAATAAGAGTAGATCTAATGAGTGAGAATATTTACATTACATGTTAATGCCAAGCAGAGGCATCAATTGCATTGGGCAATACCCAGTAGAATCAATAGAATGACTGAACCAATGGATATCAGCCAACCTTTATCTTCAGTCACCATAGTGCTTTCTTAGCGAGCTTATTAATTGAGCAGCTAAGGTTAAAGATATCAAAGCTGTGAATTAAGCATTGAAAATGGCATGGTTTCTTGTCGTAGATTGAAGAATTTGTCACAAATCTTTCCACTCTCGTCAGTCAACAGGTAATATGTATTTCTCAATTCCTTAGTCTGTATTGGCCATGAGAAATGTTTTGACACATTTCATAAGAACAAATATAATGCAAGAAGACATAAGAAAGTAGTTTCACATCAGGGGGTGTGCTGTCTCATTTTTCTTATATCTTAAGAATCAGCCTGCCGAAGAATGAGAAGCCATCTGGGGGAATAGCAAATGACAATGACCTAGCCAAAGCCCATTTCTCCACTGATATTAAAGGCCGTTCTAACTGATCTTTAAGTCATTTGACCCTCGCTCTGACCAAAGACACATGTAAGACTCCAGAATAAATCAGCTAGGTCAGCCTATACCCCCAGAATAATGAGCTTTAATAAATGCTTAATCTTTTAATTCACTAAGGTTTGGAGTGGTTTGTAGTGTAGTAACAAGTAACAGATATAGAAATTAGCACCAAGAAATGGAGTAATGGCAGAGGGTAACTTAAACAGTGGCCTTGACTTTGCAAAGAGATGGCATGCAAAGGCAGGAAAAGAGTCAAGGAAGATGTCGGAAAAGATGTTAACTAGTTGCATAGTTGCAAACAACTGTAAATGTTTTGTTTTCACTAAACCTGTAAGGTAGAAAAGGTACCTAATTAACCATATACCTTAGAAAACCTTCCAGGGAATGTTAAAAATTGTGGTTGACTTATTATCATAATTTCTTATAATAACATGTGAAATAAAGTAATAAACTTCTGAAATAGGATCCCACAAACATAATCTTTGACCAAAATGTTTTCTTTATGGAAAAAAATGTGGTTTGGGTGCAAAACTCAAGGGTTCACTGGTCCTACTTCATATGGCATCATTAAAAATTACGCCAGCCACATAAACAATGGAATAAGCATTAAAGGCATATCTGGAAATTCTACTTTGGAATGACACCAGGAAAGAATAGGGTATATCCTTTAAAATATGGTAGATATTCAGCAATTATATGATCATTATCCCCAGTAGATAGGATAAATGAATCTAAGAGCAAAACAGTGCAAATAGGATTTGTCCCACTCAGCAACACTGACTACTCTACGTGAAGAAATACTCCTTTTCATTATCGCAACTTTAGACTCTAATCACAAGAATCGACATGATGATCGTCCCCGTGGTAACTTTTGGCTCTTTGCATCAGTAAACTAGAATCGCAGAAAGAGACTGTCATACTGGGAGGGGTAATTCACTGGAGTCAATGTGAGATCATGGGGCTACTGCAAAATAACGAAGGTGGAGAATTATATGTTTGACACTCAGATAATCTACTGTAAAATATACAAATATAGCAGCCATTGTCTGAGAAATGTATGCTAATTAGATATTCAAAATCCTACAGGGATGAAAGCATAGATCACATCACCAGTCAAGCTACCCAGACCAACATAAGTGTTGGCTAAGAGGAAATAATATTTCAATATGTAGAAAAAAAGAAGGATAATATCAGTTATAGTTTTATAAACAACTAGAGTGGAAGGTATAGGTCATCTAATTAAACTTTAATTTATTCATTTTTACAGAAAGTATGACAAATCAGAATCCTAGTGAAGCTGTGACAAGATAAAGTGAGCCTAATGTCAGAGCAAGCCAATCAGGTTGAAATAGAGGATGGATTCTAGTGGATGCTGTTTGGTCTCCCGCAGCTCACCTTTATTAGGCAAATAGGTCCATTCACCAACTGTCATAAATTTTAAAAGAGCACTTTTCTCTGGAGAATATTTCTCACCCAATAGGAGTTGCCTCATCTGTGAAATTAAGCTCCTTTTCTCAATAGAAAGACCTTATGCTTCAAATGTCAGATTTCCATTTGGATAAAATAGCAGTTAAATTTTCTCCAGTGTGGGGGCAACTTTGCCATACAATTCATACTCCAGGCCTACTGGCAGGGTTAAAGCTGAACCTCTTCAACAGCTGAGGCTGAGGCCACATTCTGGCTGATCTATTTTCCCCTGATGTACCCTGCTGTAAAAGAATAGATGGAAAATAGTTTAGTCTTTGAGGGCTATTTGATATTTATTCCAACTACTCTGTCATCATAGCATGAAAGCAATCACAGTCAATAAATACACAAAGGATGTGTCTGTGCTCTAATATAATTTTATTTAGCAAACAGGCAGTGGGTGTGCATCATTTAATTCTTGGCAACCATTTGCCAATCCATCTATATCAATTCAGGGAACACTAAAAATTAAATACAGGGTAGTGAGCCAAGTATACACTCAGAGGAAAATGTATAGTCCTAAAAGCACTTATTACTGAATTAAAATATAAATGAATAAAAATAGCATTTTAAAAGATCATGTAAAACAAATAAGAAAAGAAGGAAGTAAAGGAATAAGATTAGTTATGAATGGATTATAATAGAAAAAACAGTCATTATAATATCAAAAAAGAAAGAGCTTTCAAACTCTCCACAGAATAAATCACAAGGAAGCCTAAGATAATATGGACAAAATGTAAATACAAATTTAGAAATGTAAATATGATCAACACGTCATTTACATTATTCCACATGACAGCAAAAGTTGAAAACCTTCTTGTATTTTTCAAATCCTCTTTATGTTGGACTGAAAGCTGACAAAGAGAGCACACGAAAGTAATATACAGTATGTATTAACCTAACACCAAAATTGATTCAAACATTCCAAATAGAAAATCGTAATTAAATTGGAGCAATCTAGTTGAAAAATAAATTTCATAGTCACATAGAATACAGTTCAGGAATGCAATGATGTCTAAAATATAGGAAACATATTAAATGTATGAATATCTTGATGCATGAAGAAAAAACATTTGGTAAATTTGACATACGTTGCTGAGTAAAAACAATCAGTGTAATAGGAACACATGTAACTCTGTGCCATGGAACACACGTACTTTGATCAATGGTGAAGCTTTACAAGCATTCCTATGAAAGCGAGAACTCAGATGGGCAGCATGCTATCACCACTATCTTTTTCTAACATTTTCTGAAAGTGCCAGTCAATGGAATTTAAAGGAAAAAAAACAGAAGTTGTACAAATATTTGGATTGGCGAGGGAAAATTATTTGTGTATTGGGAAATTACAACAGAATGAAATTTCTGTATATGTGTTTTTGCTTAAATATATACATATAAATAAATATATGGGTATATTTGTGTGCATATAGACATATAATTATTAACAAGATATAGTTGAGTAAAATGACTATTTACAAGTTAAATATACAGAGTCAATTGTGGCAAGTGCTTAGACACTGGGTTCCTAGAAAACTAACTGGGTTCAAGATACAACTCTGCCACTTGCACAACTATGTAATATGAATGTATAGTTAACCTCTTTGAATATTAGTTTTGTTATTTGATAAACTGAGATAACAATAATACACATATATTTTGGCTAGTTCGGAAATACTGTTTATTATTCAGATTAATGTTATATATATTTAAAAGAATAATATTCAATCTCAAGATTAAACATGAAAATACTGAATGTAATTACTAAGATGATTATCCAGAAAACTATCACATTTACTGGCGTTTAGTAAAAAAGTTAATAAAATTTGAACAACTGTGTAAAAGCAAGAGGCAAACACTGTCCTAAATGACATGTACTTTAGAATTCTCCCTTATATGGATGAATATAGATATTTTCTAGTTATACAGTAAACTCCCAAAGACTCTCTGTATAATTACTTTAAGAAATTTTCAAAATGACAGAACATTTTTTGGAATAAACAGAACTATGGAAAGATTCATAAACTTTCTGTGAAAGAAAGAAAAAGAATATGAGCAATAGTCTCTTGTAATCCAAAAGTATTCTGGTAATCAAAAATGTACCATATAAAGTCAGAAGCAAAAAACTCAGTCAAGCAAGAAAGGACACTACAGATAAGGGGATGAAGAGAGCAAGAGCTGAGGGGAGAGAGAGGGTCAGAGAAGGAGAGAGTGAAAGAGAATGGGAACTAAGCTGTTTTCTGAAATCAGTGAGAAAAATATGGGTTGTGAAAGTGGTGTCCATATAAATAGCTATCATGTTAAATTTTTAAAAGCTACCATCTCATACCAATTAGAATGGCAATCATTAAAAAGTCAGGAAACAACAGGTGCTGGAGAGGATGTGGAGAAATAGGAACACTTTTACACTGTTGGTG
>NW_012098321.1:3016829-3020380 GCF_000951045.1 Mandrillus leucophaeus
ATTTCTAAAATTCATTTTTAGTTTATATTTGATTGCTTACCAAAAGTATTAAAGACTTATCCAACTATCACATATAACATATGAATTAAATTTCTAAAATTCATTTTTAGTTTATATTTGATTGCTTACCAAAAGTATTAAAGACTTATCCAACTATCACATATAACATATAAATTAAATTTCTAAAATTCATTTTTAGTTTATATTTGATTGCTTTGACATGTATTTAAATGTGTCTTACAAAAATTGTATCTTTAAAACAAAATATAAATGACATGAAAGTAAGAGACATAGGCTTTCTAAGAATACAAGCAACAAATTAAAGGACCATTAAAAAAAAAAAAGAAAAGTAAACTAAAAATTAAACTGTTCAAAATTAAAACACATAAATAAAGAAAAAGAAACTATAAACAGCAAACTGTAATATGTAGAAAGGAAATAACAGTAGTAGTAAGCTATGTTAGCTATTTCAGCCAAACAGTTTTAACTAACAAACATATCAGAAAAAAGAGAAACACCAGGACAAGTAACAATATTCAGTAAGAGATACAAAATCAAAATGACTTTCAAGTGTGGGCTCTCAGATTTTCAGCTCCATGTTATTTTATAATAGGAAGAGAAAAAGTTTGAAGAAGTGCAGAAAGAACATGAAAGAATTTTTTTAAATCAAATATGAAATTTTCTCGTTTAGGATTTTACTCTTTCTCCACAAATGTGTAACAAATTGCTAGTAAAAATAAACACAGAAATAGTTCTATAAAATAATATATGTATAAACACAAAATCATAGTACATCTGCCTTAAAAATTAACAGTCAAATATATTTAATTTATGCTAATTCTACATGTAACACTTAGATATAATTCTCTTAAACGTTAAAGAGCTACAAAAGAATTGTAAATACAAAAATGTTCCAAAAGATTGCAAATATTTTGAAAGGCTACAAATGAGTGAGAAAAATAAATGATAGGCTTTTTTTCTTATATTGTTTCTAATGGGATACCCTGGAAATAATGTTGAGACTGAGCTTTGTGACTGCTTCATTAATGAAATAAGAGAAAAATAAATAGGATGTCACTTTAAATCTGAAATTTTATTAAATTCGGATTCATTTAAAACAGATAAAGATTACAATGAGATTTCATCTAGATAAAAATAAATTAAAGAACTAAATGGCAAAGTGTTAGCAAACTTAACTTGGTTTCAAGTGGACTTTATGCATAATCACAAATACAATCTAAAGTCATATTTCTTTCATATTCATTCCAAATAAATATTGACTTAGTGTCTCTGATTTAGTAGAGGTGATGGATTCATATGAGTCACTTAGAATTTGGATTGTATTTTTTTGTTGTTGTTGTTTATTTATTTGAACATAGTCTCCTTTAAGAATATCTGATCAAAGACAGTAAGGAGTACAACTACTTTAACTATAGTTTAAGACTTCTTCATCCTGTAGTCAACTCATTTCTTTTTCCAAAGAAGTAGTGATGGTCATATGAATTAATTAACAAATGGATTCAGTCTATAACATCAATATCACTTTTAAATTGCTTGGTAAAGAAAATGAAAAGTAAGAACACGTATTTTTTGTTAAATATATAATTAAAATGGCTAACCCATAAACAGTTCTAACTACGGTATGTGAAATGATCCTTATATATGTCAACTAATTTATTCCTTAAAAGAACACAATGAGATAAATATCATTATAGTCACCTTCATTTTGCAAATAACGAAACATAGATTCAGAAATGCTGAGTGCCTTAAAGCCAATCGGACAGCTGACGACAGAGTTAGTATTCAAACTGAGTCTCGCTGCAAGCTCTATGCTCATGGTCAGTATATTGGGTAGTAGCCTTTTGTAGGTTTATCATTGCTCCTTCAAATGGGACAATCACAAATGGGTGTTTGACTAAATGCAAATAAAATTCATAGAGTCCAAACTTCAATTTTGAAGAGAAAGTTCCTCTTGACTTACTGAGATCTCCCGGAATTTACATAAGCCTTACCCTAGCCATTCATATTTAGAAGTCAACTTCCATTGCTGGGTGAAGTGATGCTGGGTTGAGTGGTTGGAGGGGTAACTTGGCAGATGGGAAGGGTCTCACGAAGGCATGTGATTTTATAAAAACTCACACATCGCATCAAGTTTCAAACACAGTGTCACAGTGTAATAGGCTGTCAATATTAGGATAAGAAATGAAGGAATTCGCTATAAATTTATATTAGTGCTTGTATTTGAGATGCAGGAAAACCTGAAAGTTTATATAAAAGAGTATTTCTTTTAAAAAAAGAAAAACTTGTTCGAGATAGCTTCCTAACGAAGTATCACATTTTAGAGAGCTTACAACTTCCCTGGAAAATGTAGATAACGATCATGAACTCCAAGTAAAGCTTGCTCACCTAATAACGCTTTTTGTTTCTAATGTCTCAGGGTTTTATCACCAATATTTCTAATTTCCACATTTTAGCTATGTAAAGAGGTGTAGGTGTAAATAATTCACATTGGTTAATATTTAAGTGAGTGTGATATATTACTTAATATGGTACAATATTCTTACCTTTAAAAACTAATGAAATGACATTTAGAATCTCAATTCCTTAAATACCTGGTCTACTGTGCTGTGGAATTAAAAAAAAAAAAAAGAATACTCTAGCCTTTTGGTTGTAATATCTAGTATCAAATTACTAAACAGATTTTGATCAAAGTGACCTTCCTTTGAATGAGAAACAACTAGACTTCATATGATAAGTAAAGAATAATCACTTCACCTTAGGCTACAATAACCTCTCAGACGCATCGCTAAGCAAGTTTATAGATAGCTTAGATTTCAGAAAAGAAATCCCATTTAAAACTTTATTTTATATATATATGTCCCAATGATACGTATTACTAGTGGGGATTTTTTTGGTCCAGTACTCCTTTTCTTAGTTTTAACTAAATAGAAACATGTGAATCAGTCCAGCCATGAAAATAAGCACTGCAGCATACATTTAGCTTCTGAATGAAATCAGGGCAGCCTAACGAAAGGCAGGAAAAGGACCTGATGAGAATAAGGACGTAGGTGGAATGACACAGTTCACATACGTTGCTTCTCTTTTCTAGAGCTCTTCTGCCGGTGTTTATGAGAATCTATGGGGGGATTCTTAAGTTATCTGGTAAAGGGAGACGCCAATGATTTATCATTTTTAAAAGCTTGTGAGGAGTAAAAACAAAGGAGAGACAAAAAGTCAATATGAACTAGAATAGTTACAATGAAAATTTTGCAAATCAAGTCATGTTATCCAAAATCATTATTTTGCTTATATCAGATTTTAAAACATTTCATATGCAATGTATTTAAATGAGGACACCTGGCAGATAAATATAAGATATTCTATTTATTGGTAGCTACTAAAAATTTGTCAGAATAACAGTTATTAAAAATTATCCAAATGTGTTTTCATAAAAGCAGTTTGATCATTAGACATTAAAATACTATGCCAATAGTATAATAACGGTTGTCTCAAAAACTGAATTTCTCTATTTGTAATGAAGCACCATTTTT
>NW_012098321.1:3020952-3023074 GCF_000951045.1 Mandrillus leucophaeus
CTTATGAAGATTTAAATACATTTTGACCTAATAATCTTTAAAAGATAGAGATAAATAAAACTTTTTTTTCCTTATTAGATTAAGAAAAAGAGATTCCAGGGCTGATGTAGAAATAATGTACTGTGGGATTGTAATTTAGTGTGACATGTAGAAGGCAATTTTACAATAAGCAGGATGATGTTAAATCTGTGTATAATTTCACTCATCAACTCCACTTCAAGGCCTTTAATCTTAAAATGTATAAATACATATATATACAAATATGTTAGCCACTTATTTTAATAGCCAAATCTTAAAGGCAAATCAAATATTTAAAATATTTGGCTAAATATATTATGGGAAAGCAACTTTTGCAGCTATTTAAGACACTGAAGAAATTTATTTAATTACCCAACTTATTTAGCTTTCATTACAAGCAATGCTACATCGAATTTTGACATAATACCACCAACATTACTATGGATTGTACTATAATGCTTTTTCAATATTTTTAATAAATCAGAGGGAATAAAGGTACTACTTTTTCATAAGCTGAAATGGAACAATAATCATGTAATAAGGTAGAAGAAAAAGACAATACAAACCCACTACACTTTTCTCTATACTCCCTCTCAACCTTATATATTAATGTATATATTGTATTTTAAATACAAATCAAAGCCACTGCTAAAATTTATCATACTCACATTTTGTAAAACTAAGTGCAGCTGCAAGTAGTTTATAGAGTTGTTTCTGTCATGTTTTATGTCACGGTAATAGTCTTAACAAGTAGAACAGAGAAGAAAACTTGAATCGAATAGATATGACCCATTTATTTATTCTTGTTAAATGCCTTTCACTATGTCTAGAAATTACTATTGTTGTAAAAGTTTTCTGGGTTTTTTTCTCAAGTAATTGCAGACGCCATAAATAAACCATATAGTTCTTCTATGTGAATAAAGAACTTTATGAAACATAAATTACTAAAAAGAAAAGGCTTCATGATAACACTCCAAAGCACTTTCAGGTGTTAGGGTGTTAGGTAGGAGAACTGGGAAAGTAGTTACAATAACACCGCCCCACGTGGCATCACAGATGCTGATGAGAAGCCACACTAGAAATGCTTCCAGAAGGAATGGCAAGGCTCTAATATTGTCTGAAATGTGCCGTATATGCAAACAGCAAACTTAATTGTTTTAAATCTAACAGTTACCTAAAGAGGGCATAATGAATCCTAAACCCATTTATTCAGACCAGATGATTCCAGGAAATAATACACGTGAAACCCAAATCTACTAAATTTTAAAATATTGTAATTAAAGAAAAGCGTTAAGAAGTATGTCCACTACCTACATGTTTTATTTTCAAATTCTAAAATTAAATTAATTTTTATTATAATGTTAATATTGAAAATGTTTCAGAAAGTGTTACACAACAAAATGAAATGTCATAATATCATAAGCAAAATTCATGGCTGTGTTTAAAATTATGTTCTTTTTTGTGTCAATTTTACTATTACTAGATTACATGATTTAAAAGAAAAATGAAACATTTATCATTCTATTACTGTTTTAAAATTAATCCTTGAAAAGCTAAAAAATATAATTTATGATATTTTATATTTTAAATGTGAAAAAATAAAATTTTAGTTTTTGTAAATGCTTTCACTTTAAGATACCACTTTAAGGTGAGTGGTGGTTTTAAGCAAAAGCAAATAAACACAGAAATATATCTCCTCTTTTTAACTAACTTTTGCTTTCGCTTCATATCTCTGTATATAATTGCTGTATTTCTGAAGCTAAAATAAAAAAACATTAAAATTAAGATAATTTTCAAATCAAGAATTACCCTTGAGTCACTGTTCCCATAATAATTACAGATTGCATCTGGATTCATTGAATATTTCATGCAAAATGAATTATGAGTGTTAGCCAAACTTCATAGAGTCAATGTTTTTCATAATTGCTTTATGACAAATATTTTGTGTTTGCAATATAAGGCACTAAAACAATTAAAGTAAATTAGTTTTACAAAAGAAATAGAATGAATACCAAAAGTATTAAAGACTTATCCAACTATCACATATAACATATGAATTAAATTTCTAAAATTCATTTTTAGTTTATATTTGATTGCTTACCAA
>NW_012098321.1:3026214-3040568 GCF_000951045.1 Mandrillus leucophaeus
AAGCTATCCAACAGCAGAAAGTAATGAGATACAAAATCCTTGAAGCATGAGATCCCGGAAGTGAACATTCATTAACAATCTGTGTGCCTCTAATTAGTACAATGTTTTTGTTGACTGTTACCCTCTAATTTTTTCACCATGATATAATTCACATACCTGATAATATGTAAACTTTATTCCTTAGAAAGGGAATGGGTTACATAATAATAAAATAAAGTCAACAATATAACAATAAAAAACCTTTCTTCATTTTTATCAAAGAATATGTCTCTGCCTTTTTAAATAGACACAACCACATGAAAAGGAAAGGTGAAGCAGATATATTTATAAATAAAATTCTCAGAAAAAAATGAAAGTGGCAAGCAGAGTATTCCTCAGCAAAGGGAAACAAGAAAATGAATAAACCAAAATGCTTTTACTTTTTAAAATGTGTAAAGAGACTGTTATTATGTTTTTGGGTCCCAACTTGTTGCATTTTTATAAATGCCTAATTTTAAAACAGCACTGTGCTTCACCAGGATCTCAGCAGCAGGATTTTGTATGACAGATTTATTTGGATTGCTATTTAGATGTAAAATATTTGGAAAGGCTCTATCCATTGTTTGGATGAGCTACCTTGTATGAACTGGAAATATATGCTGAAACTGCCAGCTATTGCATAAAATATTTCATTAACATTGTGGCCTCATTTGTTAGATTGAATTGCAGTCTTTTTGTCAAATTTCCCCCCACAGATATATTCCATTTTACAAAAATAGAGTAAAAACAACACAAATGAGAAGATAATTAATTCATATCTGTGAAACTCAGAATGCCCAGAATGTAACAATTAACACTGTATATGATACAAATTGCAATTAAATTTCTATTTTTATTATAGTTTAGGTAACAGAACTTTGCAAATACTTTGAAATTTTTTTAATTTTCCTTCACGGCAGAGATTCATTCAAATTAGATGCTTTTAATGTTCTCTGTGTGTGTGTGTGTGTGCGTGTGTGTGTGTGTGTGTGTGTGTCTATGTGAAGTAAAGCAAAACAGTGCCCAGCCAGGAAAATTGCAGGATGTGATCATGCCCATCAGAAAGAAGAAGGCAACTGGCAGATGAAAATATACCATGTGGAGGATGACTTGGCACATGTGTATTATAAATATATAGGGATATCCACAATGTTTGCCACAAATATGTGTATTGCACGATAGAGAAGATTGAATAACTGACTTACAACTACAGGAATAAATGGATTCACGTGCAAAGTGAATGCAATAGAAGAAGGCAAGAATGCCAAGGGCTGAGATTGTGAGGTGTGTAGTAAGTGAAGGAATACATGTTCTTATAGCAGAATAAATTCCTATAACTTTGACAACACCTCACAAAAGGAGCAATTAATTTTGAACTCTTCATTTTTTTGGGGCGGGGGGGAGAGGCGGGGATGGAGTCTCACTCTGTTGGCCAGTCTAGAGTGCAGCGGCACCATCTCGGCTCACTACAACCTCCACCTCCGGGGTTCAAGCGATTCTCCTGCCTCAGCCTCCCGAGTAGCTGGGACTACAGACATCTGCCACTACCCGCCGCTAATTTTTGTATTTTTAGTAGAAACGGGGTTTCACCATGTTGGCCAGGCTGGTCTTGAACTCCTGACCTCATGATCCGCCCCCCTCCGCTTCCCAAAGTGCTGGGATTACAGGCGTGAGTCAAGGCACCCGGCCTGAATTCGTCATTTAAAAGTGGGGTTTATCTAGTAATGCTGTAAGTTCCTGCTTCTGCCTCATACTACATACACTGTTTCTTACACACACACACACACACACACACACACACGTCCACACACAAAGAAAAATCTACAAAAAAAAAATTAACTATTTACTCCTACTTTATAGCCTCCCTGTTAGATTTTTTTTTTCTGTTTCAATCTCCTGTTTACCTTGATGTATCCCTTCTGACAATAAGAGTCTTTTCCCAATTTTCAAGCTAGTGTCTGAGGGTATGGCTAGTTTGACAGGTCTACCTCTCTCCATTTACTTAAAACTTTATGTAGGGGAATAATGTGAGACATGAGGGAGGAGTGAAAAGGAAGCTTCAGGGTAAGAGTGAAACTTCTTAAACGACAGATCTCACAACACTTTTTATTCAATAACAGAATTTTCCATAGGAGTTTTGAGTTTAGTATCACATCATAAATTAATAACTTATGTTTTAAAAACAAAATTATAGTCATGTGGTCTTGCTGAGGTAGACAATCTGACAGCATAATCAGATTTCCTTCCACTAACTTTTCTAGTAGATTTCATAGATGTGTAATGGCAGTTGGGTTGGTGCGGGTAGGGTAATGTGATCATGGCTCCTACACCTAGACATCCTGTATGTTAACACAATATGCTACCTGGGAAAAATTGAGGGGATAGTATATATGCAGTAAAGCTGAAGGGGATAGGCAAGGGATATTTCTCAAGGGTTCATGCATTCCATTCCAAATTTTTAAAAATCATATTCTTAACAACTTTAATATGTGGATATATATTAGAGGTTATGTTTTATTTGTGTAAATGTAGGGGGTACATGTGTAATTTTGAGATAGGCATAGTGTAGTAGTGAAGTCAGAGATTTTAGGTTATCCATCACCTGAATAACGTACAGTATGCACATTAAGTCATTTATCATCATTTCCCTCATCTACCTCCTCAACCTTTGAGTCTTCATTGCCTGTAATTCCACACTCTATGTTTATATGTAGACATTATTTATCTACCACTTATCAGTGAGAACATCAGGCATGTTTCCATGCCTGAGTTGTTTCACTTAAACCTCCAGTATCAACATCATACAGGACATCTGAACTTAGGAGCCATAATCCATGACATTACCCTACCCATAGCAACCCAACTTATGTCACAGATCTATGAAATTATTAAACAAGTTAGTTGCAAGAAATCTGATTATTCTGTCATCTACCTAACTCCAGAAGATAGTAATACTCATTCTTCCCTTTAAATTAAAGATATGGTTTATTTTATTTTATTTTATTTTATTTATTTATTTTTTTTTGCTAAATAGAATTACATTGTTTATATTTAACACACTTTTAAAATCCAGTTATCCATTGGTGAACACTTAGGCTGATACGTTATCTTTGCTACTGTGAATAGTGCTGTGATAAACATACAGATGACAGTATCTTTTTGGTATAATTATTTCTTTTCCTTTGGGTAGATAACCAGTAGTTGAATTGCTGGATCGAATGGTAGTTCTATCTTTACTTCTTTGAGAAATCTCCGTATTATTTCTCATAGATGTTGTACTAACTTTGCATTCCCAATAGCAAGTGTTCCCTATTCTCTGCATTCTTGCCATCTGCTGTTTTTCTGACTTTTTCATAATAGCCTTTCTGACTAGTTAAGATGATATATCACTGTGGTTTTAATTTGCATTTCTCTAATGCTTAGTGATATTAACCATTTTTATATGCCTTTTGGTCATTTGTATGGAAAACATCCATTCATGGCATTTGTCCACTTTTTAGTGGGATTATTTATTTCAATTTGTTGCTGTTGTTGAGTTGTTGGGAGTTCTCTGTAAGTTCCAGATACTATTCCCTCTTCAAATGCATACTTTGAAAGTATTTTCTTCCATTTTGCAGGTTATCTATTCACTCTGTTGATTATTTATTTTATTTTATTTTATTTTTCATTTAATTAATTCAATTTTTCTATTTTTGTTTTTATTTTTATTTTGTTTCTATTTTTTCTATTTTTGTTGCCTGTGCTTTTGAGGTCTTAGTGATTAATTCATTGCTTATACCAATGTCCAGAAGAGTTTTACCTGGGTTTTCGTCTAGTACTCATAGTTTCATGTCTCACATATAAGTCTTTAATCTATCTTCAGTTGATTTTTGCACATAATGAAAAGCAAGATCCAGTTTTATTATTTAAAGTAAACAAAAGTCATGTAAAGGTTTTAACAATTTTTAAGTTAAATTTACTTTTTATTTATTTATTTATTGTACTTCAAGTTCTGGGGTACATGCGCAGAACGTGCAGTTTTGTTACGTATGTATACACGTGCTGTGGTGGTTTGCTACATCAATCAACTCGTCATCCACATTAGGTATTTCTTTTAATGCTATACCTCCCATAGCCCCCCATCCCCTGAAAGCCCCTGGTGTGTGATGTTCCCCTCCCTGTGTCCATGTGTTCTCATTGTTCAACTCCCACTTATGAGTGAGAAAATGTGGTTTGGTTTTCTGTTCTTTCGTTAGTTTGCTAAGAATGATGGTTTCCAGCTACATCCATGTTCCTGCAAAGGACATGAACTCATTCTTTATTTTTTATTTTATTTATTTATTTACCTTTTTGAGATGGAGTCTTGCTCTCTCACCAGGCTGGAGTGCAGTGGCACAACCTCGGATCACTGCAACCTCTGCCTCCTGGGTTCAAGTGGTCTCCTGCCTCAGTCTCCCAAGTAGCAGCGACAACAAGCATGCACCACCACATCCAGCTAATTTTTTGTATTTTTAGTAGAGATGGGGTTTCCCATGTTGACCAGGATGGTCTCGATGTCATGACCTTGTGATCTGCCTGCCTCGGCCTCCCAAATTGCTGGGATGACTTGAGTTCATCCTTTTTTATGACTGCGTAGTATTCCATGGTGTATATGAGCCTCATTTTCTTTATACAATCTATCATTGATGGGCATTTGAGTTGGTTTCAAGTCTTTATTATTCTGGATACTGCTGCAATAAACATACGTGCATATGGGTCTTTATTGTAGAATGATTTATAATCCTTTGGGTATGTACCCAGTAATGGGATTACCCAGTAAGTCAAATGTATTTCTAGTTCTAGAACCTTGAGGAATCACCACACCGTCTTCCACAATGGTTGAACTAATTTACACCCCCACCAACAGTGTAAAAGCGTTCCTTTTTCTCCACATCCTCTCCAGCATCTGTTGTTTCCTTACTTTTTAATGATCACCATTCTAACTGGCATGAAATGGTGTCTCATTGTGGTTTTGATTTGCATTTCTCTAATGACTAGTGACGATGGGCTTTTTTTCATAGATTTATTGGCCGCATTAATGTCTTCTTTTGAAAAGTGTCTGTTCATATCCTTTGTCCACTTTTTGATGGAGATTTTTTTTCTTGTAAATTTGTTTAAGTTCCTTGTAGATTCTGGATATTAGCCCTTTTTCAGATGAATAGATTGCAAAAATTTTCTCCCATTCTGTAGGTTGCCTATTCACTCTGATGATAGTTTTTAACAAGTTTTTAAGTCAAATTTACTTTTTAGAGTGGTTTCTTTGTTAGCAATGTGGAGAATTGTGAGACGGATGGCATTAGTTGATAAAAATTGTAATCAGAAAGAAGTCAGTGTCCAGAAAAGATGACAAACATAGAGGAGTAGATACTAAATAATAAAATTTTAAAATATTTACTAGACATTAGGAATAGAGTGAGAGAGTGGCATACTGAATTTAGTTAATGGAGGAGTATTTTGATCCAAATATGCTGGAATAATATTCTGCCTTTGAAAATCTTCTTCGCGCTGGTGGAATTTCCCCTTGAACTAGAGATAGGTGTGAGGAGAGAATTGGCCGGTTTCGTAATCTGAAGGCAAGTAGCGGGCAAGTCACGTGAGACCTGAATTTATTAAATGTTTTTTTCCAGTATCAATTAGCCAGGCTCATTGAGCATAATGATATCATGTACTGATAAATTATGAAAATTAGTTGTGGCTATTTCAAAATAGGAAGGTAAGTATTTTTCAACAGCTATACAAACACTATAAAAATTAAGAGGTTTTTGTCCAATGTTAAATAATACAGTCTTTTGATTACTATAGTATGTTTCTTCCTATTTCTTTCTAATAATACGCTTTGTGAAGGAATGCCACAATTGTGGTTTCAATATACAGTCATTTTTAAAATGCCAATCCAAATTTGACAAAACACATAAGAAGTGTTTCTTTCATAAAAACAAACACTGCAGACAGAAGGTTTAAAATGAGAAACACTCCTAAATTTTGATTCATTATCAAGTAAACTGAAAAAAAGAACGTTCACAATTTTGCAAATTATCAAACCTTATTTTTAATTTAAATTATAAATTAATTTCTTCCAAACTTAAAGGCAGTTTGAGGCATGCAGAAATTCTTATGAATATTTTGAATTTTGCGAATCATAAGGCACAGCTAGACTCTTAAATATTAGTACATAAGCTATCTGCTGATTTCACTTTTGTTACATCTTGAAATCGTTAAGGGATATTCTAAAATGAGTTCCTACTATGCCTTGAATGCAAGTAACCTTCAAAATACTCACTTGCTTATGAGTGTAAAAGGATATACATTGCTTTGCTATATTCATGAAATTTAGCATGTGATGAGAATTGCCTATTCAATATGTATCTATCTATAGGCAAATTTTAGAAAAAGCAGAGGACGTCTTTATTGATCATTCCTTCATTATTACTGAATACATAATTTCTTAGTTATATAAGCCAAGTAACAAGAGAAGAATGTCATGCCATGATATCCAATTTACATAGAAATTATATCCATTCTTTAATTTAAGATCCTGTTTATCTAGGTATTACTTTGTATTACAAAATTTAGATACGCAGGTTAACTCTCATTGAAGGCATACAGACTAGCTCCCACCCTGAAGCCCCAGAGAAAGCAGGAACCATTTGTGAAGTCTACAATTGTCACCTGCAATCCCCAGGAATAGGTTTTATCACAGAATTCATTTTCACTGTCTTTTTAAGGATATGAGATTTCCTGAATTGCTGGCTGCAGAAATCTCAGTAATTTTTTTTTCACACACTAGCCCTGCAAAATTCGCCCCCTATATGGAAAAAAGTCTCTAGAAATAAAGGGGTAGCAAGAATTTCTAACTCTCAAGAAGAAAATCATTTGTTTTAATTGTGTCTTGGTTTGTGCTATAATAGAAATCATCTCTATTGCTATGTGATACGTACACAATAAATAGGTTTTCAGAATGATTAAACACCTTAGCCTCACTTCAACTATTATTTTCAAAAGCCATTTATTCTGGGCATAGGAGAAAACCATAGCAAATATTTATGAAATCATTTGAAACTAGTGTTATTTCTATGAGTATCTTCAGTATTCTCATTTTTCCTAAAGATAGTGCATTTTATGTTTGCAAAGTAATAATTAAAAGACAGTTCATGCCTTTACAAAGTATTTATTAATATCGTAAATGTTTCTGATTTCCTACAGAAGTTATAGCCTGAGTATTTACTTTTCCATCTTTTTATCCTCAAAAAATTAGAATCCAGCAGCATTTTAATAAAAATGACAGAAAATATAATTCTCTTTAGAGGAGAATGTAGTAGAGTCAGTTGTACTGCAATAAAGATACTCCAGCAACATGGCACAAGTATCCATATGTAACAAACCTGCACGTTATGCACATGTACCCTAGAACTTAAAGTATCATAATAATTAAATAAATAAATAAACAAACAAATAAATAAATAAATAAAGATACTCCAAAGTGCAAATCTAGAAAGTATTATGGTCCATCATCTATGGATAGCAAAGATGTTTATTTAATTGTATAAACTTGGCATACTTAAAAACATAATGCATTATTATCCTCAGTAGAGAAATTTATAATGAAGTCATTCTTAAAAAAAATCACTTTTTATGATTAATTACCTGAAGATTTACTAACTGAATGAAAATTATAATTTTCTTCTCTTTGTCACTGTGTCTTCATTTATATTTTGATAAGTATAGGATAAGTATGCGCTTCAGTAAAAACAAAATTTCAAATTGCAGTGGCTTAACACAATAGAGATTAATTTGTGGATTATGTTTCTTATTCATATATTTTGGATGGAGGCTCTGCTCCACACAGACCCACAGAGCACTAGGCTGACATAAGCTTCACTAAATCTGTAACAACTGGAACTATATATTAGAAGAGACAACTGAAAAGGTATGTGCTAGATTATTTTTACTTTGGCTAGTAAGTTATAAACATTATTTCCATGCCTAGCTCCTTGTCAAAATTTAACACATTATGACCTTCAGCTAGTCACGTAAATGTTAGAAGATATGGGTGAGCTTGTGAATATTTGTGGACCATTCTATTACTAACACACAAACATTGAAAAGAAAGAGGTGCTACATGTAGCAGGTCCCCCCAGTTATAACACTTTGTGATCTTATATTTTCATATGCTATTGCTACCCTTATTTGCTTATGAACCCAATAAATTCTGCCACAGGTCCTTAGGTTTTGCATGTATGTCTACATGCATTCAGGATGCAGTTTGCTTGAATCACACCAATCTATCCACACAGATTCTTCTATTCGCAAATCCACATGAACCATTCTCAACCTGATTTTTCAGAAACATGGATTTGTGTTATTCTCTTCCACTGTGCTATCTCTATCCTTAGAATAAAATGCCTTAAGTTTTGGACAATAATACATCACTAAATTGTAACAATAAAAAGTGTTTATGGTAAAAATTAGACAATAACTTTATTGGCATGTGACTGTACAAAGACCAATGTTCTTTTCTTGACTCTATTTATACTTCATAAAATTTTGCTGGAATATAAAGTAGAAGGCTCTGTGTGACTAATAAACTTGTTTTTCTTGAGTGGGAGATTTAAATATTCCCATATTCTACCTTTAATTTGCTTCACAGTAAATGTTAATAGTGAGCAGGTCAAATAAATTGTGTTTAAGTTTGTATTGCCAGCCAGTGTTAATTTCTTTCTTTTCCCAATAAATCAATCGACTTACCTGTATTTTAGGATAATTCGCATGAAAGGATAATTCTTCTTTTCCAGAAGCAAAATGATCTCCCTAGATATACAGCAAAGGGTTACCGTAAGTAGTCATATTTTCATTATTATTCAAAGTATAGTTGGAAAGATCTTTGTTCTTCTGAGCAGTTACTTACACTGCCCTTCCCATTATCGTGGTTCTGCTCTGATCCCACAGAGCATGACCCATTAGAAATAGTAACTTACTTCCAAGATGTGATGCACAATTAGCTTCTTAACATTAAGGAAGTTTGTAAAAAAAAGTGAAATTTCAATGGTATGTAAAAATAACATTAATTCTTACAGCAAGTCTTTTTCTTTAAACGTTGTAATAATGATGTTTTTCCTCTCAAATATAACTTTATCTGCACATTTTTAAAACAATAAAAGTGGCTAATCATTAATTTTACAAAGAGAATTTTATCCTATGACCACACACATTAAATATCATTTTATATTTAATTAAATCATTACAAATTATATTATGTAGCAATTTGTTATCCCTTTATTGTAACCAAAGTGACCAAAACTTCTGGCCAGGCAAATTAACTCATCTTCAAGTAAATGTGATTTACCGTCATGTAGTTTTAGAAAGCTCAAGAGAAGATTATTTTAATTACATTGATTTGATGATATTCTGGAGATATTTTCCTAAAATCTATGTTTATGTTACATTTGAATATTCTAAAATAAAGTATTAAATGCAAAGTTAACACACTTGTATGTTAAAAAAAATGATAAAAAAAGAAAAAAATTATAAAAACTTTTCAACTCTTGAACTCGCTCAGAGTAAAATTTAATAAGGCAGTAAGACAAAGGCCAGTAGTAGACTCAACCAGGAAGTATTTCTTGTATTAAAAAAATACTCCTCTGTATATGGTATATTCCAGTGAACTGTAATTATGGGGTTATAATAGTGGTTTTGATTCTTTGGGGACCAATTTGTAAAGAGTTTTTTCTTTTAGAGCCAACAGAAAACCCACGGACAATTGATTTAAGTCCTATTTCTACCTAGGCATACATGAATAAAAATTAGGTAATTTAATGTGAATCTCATTGTTAGCATACCAAAAGCTCATAAGAATAGGCTTAAAAATTTTCCTACTTACAGGTGCATTGAACTAAACGTCTATTTTAATTGCTTTATGTGTTCTCACTTGTACTGTGGTTAGTGAGCTTTAAAAAATAAAGCATTTTCTTCCCTAATGGGTAGACTTTAAACAAAGTGTTTCATAGGCTATAAATCAGGTATATATTTCAACTGTATTTTTAGAGCCACTTAATCATATGATTTAATCAAAAATTATTGGTGAAAGATCAGCAAAAGTGTTCTAAAAGCACAAACACTGAAACAGAAGTTAAACTCTCTGAGGTAGTGCCCTGGTTAACACATCTGAAGGCTTAGTTTTCATGCTGTGAGGCTTTATCATATATAAAACCACATAATCAACTAATTTCTGGACACTGAAGTCTATTCATAGAGATGATCAAAATTAGAAACAACTATAGTTTATCTTAAGACAGATTTTGTTGTTTTTTTTCATTACCCAGATTTCCAGATATAAAATAGAAATTCTCAATTATGACAGAGTAATGGTGAAGCTGTTTCTAAAACTCTTTTTAAAGATGGTCTTTGTTTTAATTACAGGCATTAATATCTTTTCTTTCCTACTTGAAGTTATAAACTTCATGACATCCTTACAGTATTTAGTAGAATTCTTTTATTAGCAACTGGCAACTTATGATTCCTTCCAGCTGATGACATAGTTTTTGATACCTGTAGGAAGTAGTCATTTCAAATGATGATCCTGTCAACCCATTCTATTCTGTAATTCATAAAAAATAGTGCTCTGTGTGCTTTACTTCTAGAAAGCTTGACTCCAAAGTTTTATTTTTAGCTATATACATTGGCAGCCAGACATTTTTATGAAGAGGCATCCACCATAATTATTTCATACCAAGTATAGTCCAACCACTGCTCATGAATGCAGTTATCATTATTCTTACCGAACAATCCTAGCATTGTTATTCTTCATTGAATAAACTGGAAATGCAGATGGATAATCTGGAACTATTCCATGTGAATACTTTTAAAAATCACAATTATTATGAAGCATACATTTGTAAGGTACATTTTATAGTTTTAATAAATAGAGTTGTGATTATTAACTATCATTTACTAAATCAGATGTGATATTAGAAGATCATTTAAATAAATAAGATTTATATAACTCTGCTGCTGTAAGGCTGTATTTGAAGTCGAGGTTGCTCTCTTTATTACGGTATTGAAAAGCAAAATGAGTTTGATTCTGGAGAAACAAAATGCTTTGAATTCAGTAGTTCAAGAACCACATTTAAGCCTATTTCTTTAGAAAAATGTTCACTGCTGTGGGAAAATATTAGTCCAGGTTTTAAAGATACATTGAAGTTCTCATATTTCAACGTAATCTTTTGGTGCTTTTGTAGTGATAACTATCTTTTTCTTCCTAATGGTTTTCTCTAGTCAGATGCCTTATTCCACTTGTATCCCTTCCTCTTTATTTTCCTGCTAGATCATTGAAAATGTGATGGGTTAGTTTGCTTTGTATAAATACAGCCCCATGGACTGATTACATAGCAGTGGAAATATACCCCAAAACTGGGCACTGCTGGATGGCACAAAATCCTTCAAATACATATACGTCATTTCCTGAGAAATGCATATGCAATTTCTGAGAATTCCAGAGACCATACATATGTGGTACTCTTACTACTTTTATTGCTACTCAGCACATTACATATATCAGTAATGTAGTTATAACTCAGTGATATATTTTGTACTATACCTATCACCATACCATTATTTTCTGTTTGTTACCTAATATAGTTTGAATATTTGTCGAATCCCATGTTGGAAAGTAATGTAATGAAATACAATCCCCTATGCTGGAGGATGGGCCAGGTAGGGGATGATTTGGTCATAGGAGGCAGATCCTTCATGAATTGCTTGGTGTCATTCTTGTGGGATTGATGCAATTCTTGAGAACTGCAGATGCATTTCTAAAAGAGAAGTAAGGGTTCCATGAGGTCTCTACCCAAAAGTCACTGGAAAGAAACAAAGTAATCAACAGATTTAGATTCAGATAACATCCTAGATATTTGAACTATGAGAAGAGAAATTTAAAATAACTATGTGAATGTATTAAAAATGAGTTGAAAAGATTATATAAAATGTGTAAGCAAAAGAAAAATTGCAACACAGTAATGGAAAATATAAGAAATATTAGAGGAAACTCTTTAGACAGAAGAATATTGATCTCAAACAGACATGTGAATCTACTCAAGGAAATAAAGGTCTTCATAAGTGGCTAAAAAGAAGATAAATATAAAAGACAGTTTTGTCTATGGTTATAAAATATTATATAACTATTGAAAGGTTATATAAGGTTTTTATCTTACTAAAGAAAAATATGGTAGCAATGTATTTCAAGTTTACAAATTTTTTTTTTTTTTTGAGACGGAGTCTCGCTCTGTCACCCAGGCTGGAGTGCAGTGGCCGGATCTCAGCTCAATGCAAGCTCCGCCTCCCCGGGTTCCTGCCATTCTCCTGCCTCAGCCTCCCGAGTAGCTGGGACTACAGGCGCCGCCACCTCGCCCGGCTCATTTGTTGTATTTTTTATCCGCCCGTCTTGGCCTCCCAAAATGCTGGGATCACAGGCTTCAGCCACCGCACCCGGCCTACAAAATTAATCAAAAGAAAATATATGGCAAACTAGTACAAAAGATGGGAGAGAAGAATTGCATACATATTAATCAAAAGTCATTCCTTTATATATGTAGTGGTAGTAGTATATGCCTATTTGAAAACAGACTGTGATTAAATTTGTATGTTACAAATTCTAGGAAAATTGATGTATTTTAAAATTGTTATAAATACTATAACAATTGCTGAAATAAAATGGAATTTTAGAAGAAAATCAGCTAAAATGAAGCAGAAAAAGTGGTAAAATAGCAACAATAAACCCCCCCCCAAAAAAAAAATGGGCAGGAAAAAAAGAAAACAATAAGATTTAAATCTTCCTTCAAACATTTAAATAATTGCATTAAATATAATTGGTATAAACAAATTAATTAAAATAGAGTTTATCAAGTTGAAAAATAGAGAAATGATCCAACCATTGGCTATTTACAAGAACCTATTTTAAGTACAAGTAGGGCTGGGCAAACTAAGGCCTGGTGGCTAAAACTCTCCCATCATCTGTTGTTCCATTGTTCATGAACAAATATAGTTCGTAGATATCTTAAATGACTAAAAATAATTTAAAATAATAATATTGTGTTATATGTGAAAATTATACAAACTACAAATTCCAGTGATCAAAAATATCTTCCTAAGAACACAACCATGTTCATTAATTAATGTATTGTCTATGGCTACATTTTTATTACAAAAGCAGAGTTAAATCCTGTGACAGAGACCATATGTGACACTCTTATTATTTTGTATTGCTGATCAGCACATTACATATATCAGTAATGTAGTCATAACTCAGTGATGTTATTGTACTATGCATATCACCATACCATTATTTTCTGTTTGTTACTTACTGCAGTTTGCATATTTGTCCCTTCCAAATCTCATGTTAAAATGTAATGTAAAGTAATGAAATATAATCCCCTATGTTGGAGAATGGGCCTGGTAGGAGAAGTGTTGGTCATAGGAGGCAGATCCTTCATGAATTACTTGTTGCCATTCCTGTGGGATTGAATGAGTTCTCATGAGATCTGGTTGTTACAAAGTGTCTGAAACCTCTCATCCCCCTCTGTTCTTCTCTTGCCATATGACATGCTTTCTCCCTCTTCACTTTCAGTCATGAGTAACTTTTGGAAACCCTCACGAGAAATAGGTTTTGATGCCATGCCCCTTGTAGAGGCTGCACATCTGTAAGCCAAATAAACCTCTTAATTTGATAAATTACCCTATATCAGGTATTCCTCTATAGAAACACATATTGACTAAAATATTAGTAATTTATAATTATCATGTCATAGAAAGGGGGAGAGAGTGAGAGAGAGAGAGAAATGGACTATGAATGTCACACTCTTATGGCCAATAAGAGTGTGCATTGTTTTATCATTGAATTCTATCACAAAACTTTGTGTTCATTATGAAATATCACTGCATCTGTACTAAAAGAATACAATATACGTTGATATTACCAGACTAAGCATCCTTCACTGTATTCTCAACTAACAGGAAAACCACAGTTGAAGTATTATAAGAGTAAAAATGAAATATCTAAGAATTTCTTCAAAAAATTAAAAAGGAAATGTAACCAAAACAGTATTCTAAGTGCCTGAGTTGTTAGCCACATCAGGAAAAGTCACCATGGTAGCTTAGAAAAGCCAATGAAATGTGTCAGAGAAAATAAATCTTTTTAAAGACTATAAGCCTTCCAATGAGAGCCACTGCAGGATTTTTTTTAGAATATTGGGGGCAATATCAATAATCTGCTAAAATTAAGGTAAACAATTTCAAGTTGTTTGCATTGGCTTTTAATAAACTGGCAA
>NW_012098321.1:3040618-3042916 GCF_000951045.1 Mandrillus leucophaeus
ATCAGGTATTCCTCTATAGAAACACATATTGACTAAAATATTAGTAATTTATAATTATCATGTCATAGAAAGGGGGAGAGAGTGAGAGAGAGAGAGAAATGGACTATGAATGTCACACTCTTATGGCCAATAAGAGTGTGTATTGTTTTATCATTGAATTCTATCACAAAACTTTGTGTTCATTATGATATATCACTGCATCTGTACTAAAAGAATACAATATACGTTGATATTACCAGACTAAGCATCCTTCACTGTATTCTCAACTAACAGGAAAACCACAGTTGAAGTATTATAAGAGTAAAAATGAAATATCTAAGAATTTCTTCAAAAAAATTAAAAAGGAAATGTAAGTGCCTGAGTTGTTAGCCACGTCAGGAAAAGTCACCATGGTAGCTTAGAAAAGCCAATGAAATGTGTCAGAGAAAAAAAATCTTTTTAAAGACTATAAGCCTTCCAATGAGAGTCACTGCAGGATTTTTTTTAGAATATTGGGGGCAATATCAATAATCTGCTAAAATTAAGGTAAACAATTTCAAGTTGTTTGCATTGGCTTTTAATAAACTGGCAAATATTTCTGAAACTTCTCATTTGTTGTATATCCAGAGGTAATCCAAAGTTAAAAGCAAATTAGAAATGAACCTCTATGAATAATCTGGGAACAACTACACAAAGAAATATTTTCAAAGTAGCTGAGAAAGCACTAATTCATTACAACCTAGAGTGGGATCTACCAAGATGTGTTAATATGTATGGGGACCAAAAAATATTTTCATTAAGCAAATTTGCAAAGCTCATTCAAATGTAAGCCTTGATTATTCAGTGTATTATTCATCAGCGAGTGCTTTGCAGAAATATTTCAACATATTATCTCTAATTATAACAGAACAAGATATGTTAATGACGAATTTCATTTGTTCTCATGTAGTTAACCATCATCAGCTATAGAAATGTATCTAGAAAACAGAAGATAAATATTCTGACTTGCCCTACCACATAGCATTTTGCTGCTTAGAAATATTAAAATTTTATGATGACTTAATGCTTTTAATCTGAATGAAAAAAACGACCTCAATATTATTACAGAATACTAAATTGCCTAGTAAATTAGCTTTTTCTAAAGATGTGATGATGTTTCTGAATAAATTTGACCAATAATACAAAAAACAATTCTTTTATTTAAAAGTTATACCACAATAGTCATTTAAAAGACAATGTTGTTTGCATTAGAAGTAACATTATGTTTGTTTATGCATTTCTTGTGCAGTAAAAGTATGAAACAATAAGACCTATAGTGTAAACTTTATAGCAAATACTCAAGCAACAAAAGTTATGTCTAAGTGAACAAGAAAAAATTTGAACATTAAAAGTGTATTCAATTAATCCTAAAAAGCAGAAGAAGATTTAAAAAAACAATAAGGAATTGGCAAACAAAAACATGATGATAGATTCATATCTAACCTTACAAAACTCACATTAATATAAATAGCATTAATTCCAGAATTAAAAAGCATACATTTTCAAAAAAGATTTAAATAGCAAGACTAAATTATATGCTGCCGAAACCAAATACTTTAAGTATAAAGATAGTAGAAGAATGAAAAGACATATGTTGTGATAAAACAAATAAAAAGAAATCTGGACCCATTGGAACCGAAAAGAAAGCCCATAAATAAATTCAAACATATATATGGTCAACAAATTTTCCACAAAGGCATATCAAGACATAATAGGGAAAGCTTAGAATCTTCAATAAATTGTATTGAGAAAAAATGCATATTCACATTAAAAAAAATTAGATTCTTATTTTACTATCTTACACTATACTCAAAAAAAAACTCAAAATGAATTCAATATCTAAACGTAAGATATGAAACCATAAAAATCTTAGAAAAAATCATAAAAGAAAAGGTTTTTGACATTGGCCTTGGCAATAATGTTTTGAATATTGTGTCAAAACTCAGGCTACAAATACAAAAAAAAGCAAGTGGGACTATGTCAGTCTACAAAAACAAATCTACAAAATGCAAAGCAAACAGTCAACTAAATGAAAAGGCGATCAGTAGATTAGAAGAAAAATGGGCAAACCATATGCATGATAAGGAGTTACTACCCAGAATTTATAAAGAACTCATATGACCCCAAAGCAAAAAATGAGCAAAGGCACATAAATAGTTGTATTTCCAAAGAGGACCTTAAAATCACCAACATGTATATATGAAAATATGTACAGTATCACTAATCAGTGAAATGAAAATCAAAACTATGTAAAACCGCTTCACACCCATTAAAATAGCT
>NW_012098321.1:3043281-3084796 GCF_000951045.1 Mandrillus leucophaeus
CAAAACAAAACAAAACAAAACAAACAAAAAGATTAAAAATGGAAATACCATAAAATCCAGCAATCCTTCTGGGTATATATCCAAAATAAATAACATTATTGCCTTGTAAATAATTCTGCACTCTGATGTTCTTGGCAGTCTTATTCACAACAGCCAAAACAGAAAAACAACCAAAGTGTCCACGTATAGATGAATGAAGAAAATGATGAAACTGAAATATGCACAAACACACACACACACGCACACATATAAGACAAGAAAAAAAACAATTTTATGTGTCAAAATTATACTATAATAGTAATTTAGAATATAGTGTTTGAATTACAAATAATATCAAGCGTTTTCATGCATCTCATGCTGAAATATTTAAAACAATGAAGTCTATACTGTAAACATGATACTGAGCACTCAAATAACAAAAATTATGACTAAGTGAACAAGAAATAAAATTAGAACATTAAAAAGTATTATATTCATCATATATATGTAACTATATAAATATATAATATGTCTATATAAGTCATCCGTATTAATTAGAGTTCCCCAGAGGGACAGAACTAATAGGATGTATGTATATATGAAAGGGAGTTCATTAGAAAGAATTGGCTCACATGATCACAAGGTGAAGTTCCATCATAGACAGTTCATCTGCAAGCTGAGGGAGAAAGAAGCCAGCAGTGGCTCAGTCTGAATCCAAAAGCCTCAAAAGTAGGGAATTCGACAGTGCAGTCTTCAGTCTGTGGCTGAAAGGACGAGACCCCCCAGTCCCACCCCAGCAAACCACTGGTGTGAGTCCGAGAGTCCAAAGGCCAAAGAACTCGGAGTTTGACGTCCAAGAGCAGGAAGAATGGAAGGAAGCATCCAGCACAGGGAAAAGATAAAAACCAGAGGATTCAGCAAGCCGGCTTAACTCCTACCTTCTTCCACTCGCTTTGTCCTAACACTGGCAATCGACTGGATTGTACCCATCCATAAGCGGGTGGATCTACCTCTCCAAGTCCACTGACTCAAATGTTAACCTCTTCTGGCAACAACTTCACAGACACACTCAGAAACAATACTTTACCAGCTACCTAGGCATCCTTTTTTGGGAGAAAAGCTGAGTGTTGGGAGAGAAGCTGAGGCAGGGCTTGCATGTCTGATATAATGTAAAAGAGTCTTGGAACATGTCAGGGGTCCAGGGTCTAAAACCCCTCATGGCCTTTGGAACACCAAGCTATGTGCTGAAGCGTGGAAGGCTACCCTGACACACCATAATATAAGCCCAGGGCATAAAACCCCTTGTGACTTGGATAGAATCCAGGGCTTGTGGCTTTGGAATACACTTGCTGTCTCCTTGCTCCTTGCTCTCCCAGGATCGATTGTATCTTGAGTTAAAAGAACCTGCTGTCCATTATCTCAAGTAGTAGAGCATATGCTAAACCGTCACAGCTGTAAATCATATGCTTCATGCAACACGCCCTTTCAACCCCCACATTCTCACTGCCTATTTCTTTGTTTGATCACCAATAAATAGTCTGGGCTTCCAGAGCTCGGGGCGTTCGCAGCCTCCATACTTAGTGATGGCCCCCGGTCCCATTAAACTGTCTTTTTTCATTCCTTTGACTCCACAGGACTTCGTCAACCCCACAACCTGGTGTGGGGTCCAATCACCCCAACATCTTTCAATCCAATCAAGTTGACACCTAATATTAACCATCACATTATTCTTCAGAAAAGGAAATTCTGCCATTTGACATGTCATGAATAAACCAGGAAGACATTATGCTAAATGAAATCAGCCAGACACAGGAAGAAAAAAATTGCATTTTTTTTAAAAAAGTAAAATATAAAGAGATAGAAAATAAAACAGCAGTTACCATGGGCATGGTAGGAGAGTAGCAAGAAATGAGAAATGTAAGTCAAACAGTATGAAACAGTAGATATGTTGGATAAACAAGTCTAGAGATATAAGCTACAACATGAGGACTATAGTCAATAATAATATAGTGTATTTGGGATTTTGACTAAATGACTAGATTATAGCTACTGTTGCCATAAACACAAAAATATGCAGAACAAAGTGCAATGTTGTATATGTTAAATTGCTTCACTGTAGTAATTATTTCACTATTTGAATATCATAATATCTTGTATACTTTATACACAATGAAATTTATTTTTAAGTAATACTTTATAAAGAAATCTGGAGTTATATTAATATCACTGTAGGTAGATTTCAGATGAGAGGAAATTACGAGGGATAAGTAAGATCATTTTATGATTGATAAAGTAGTCCATTTATTGAACAGACATACAAAATTCCTAACTTTTATACAACTAATGACAGTTTAAAATTAAAAGAAACAGAAACTGATAGAATTGCAAAAAAAAAAAGTGCACAATGGACATAGAGGGTGGAAACTTGTAAGGGTAGGAGAGTAAGGGATGAGGAATTGCCTAATAGGTACAATATATACTGTTCAGGTGATGCTTACACTGAAAGCCCAGCGTTTACCAATTTGCAATAGATACTTGTAACAAAACTTCACTCATAGCCCTTAAATTTATATAAATGAAAAGAAAATCAGTAAGCATATCAAAGATTCAAACGACTTGACCTAATTGATAATTGCAGAAGATACCATGCAAAACCGAGTTCATACTATTTTCAAGTGTACACAGTATAATTATAGGGATGGATCATATCATAAACTATAAAATAAGTCTTTATATGTTTAAAATAACAAATTTTCCAAACTATTTTCTTACAATGATGAAATTAAACTTGGAATAAATAACAGAAATATCTCCATGAACTACAAAAATATTTGAAAACTAAATCCACATTGCAAAATAACCCGGTGGTCAAAAAGAAAACTCCAAAAGCAATTAGAAAATATTTTGAACTGAATAAAAATTCAATTTTGTAAGCTTTTATTGATTCTACTAGAGCAGTAATTAGGGGAAGAATTCATAATATTATAGTATTCATATTTTATAATTTATAGTAATTTATAATATAAAGTATTCATAATACTTCTGTTAGCTTTATTTATTTATTTGTTTGTTTATTATTATTATTATTTGAGACAGAGTCTTGCTCTGTTGCCCCAGCTGGAGTTCAGTGGTGTGATCTTGGCTCACTGTAAGCTCCGCCTCCTGGTTTCACACCATTCTCCTGCCTCAGCCTCCCATAGCTGGGACTACAGGCGCCCACCACCATGCCTGGCTAATTTTTTTTGTAATTTTAGTAGAGACGAGTTTTCACTGTGTTAGCCAGAATGGTCTCAATCTCCTGACCTCGTGATCTGCCCGCCTCGGCCTCCCAAAGTGCTAGGAGTACACATGTGAGCCACCACTTCCGGCCGATTTATTTATTATTCAAGGCATTTATATGTCAAAAATCACACTGTACCTCATAAATATGTACAATAAAAAGTGCTACTTGCTCACCATATTGAAAAGGAATATGTAATAGAAAGGACTTCTTGTTCTAAAATTGTAATGTAGAAGCAAACTCTCTTCACTCCTTCCCACAGAAATCCAAAATCAAGTGAGCAATGTTGACATTATCACCAGCAATATCCTAGAAATTAAATACTTAAATAGGAGGAGACCATTCCTATGGCACAGAGAAGTAAAAACCCTAACAGGTGCTAAGAGAATTGGACTACCATATCCATGACACCTCTCTTCCAAGTTTGCCCATTACCATGAGTGCAGAAAGTTTTCCTCTGAGTCGGAGTTTCTAACTTAATAAGGTAATACTAAGTTGGACAAATATTCTCCCCACCATCTTGGGTTGCCTGGCAGGACATCTATCTCTACCTCAACCTATGGAAAGCACTCGGGGTATCTGAAGAAAGGAATATCCCCAAGAACAGCCAGAAAAAAAGGAGGCACGGGAGACAATCAGCCCCAGACCTGGAAACTCTGCTCTGTGATTTAGCCAAAGGAGGCATCAAATTGAAGTGGCAGTTCCACAGCATCAAGCTAAAGGAGGTTTGTTTCACAGGTTTCCTGAACATGGACCCCTAGACAGCCTTCTCATACTACCAAGATATTCCCTTTCATACATCTTCCTTTCAAGGACAAGTGGCACTCTGATTGTTGCCTAGAACCTAGGCAAATGGGGGCTTATTGTGTCATCTAGTGCTGAAAAGGAAAAAGTGACCTAATGACTAAAAAAGATGGAAAATCGTAAGGTAAATTCTAAACAATCTCTAAGCAAATACATCCAATTAAAGAAACGGAACAAGACAGGTGTTAAAGGAAACTAAATAAGGTATGAGAAGGACTCCGTTCTTCTATATTTGAGTCCTTGTAGACAAACTGCAACCTAACTTTAGAGGTAAGCCATACTTCAACCAGTTATACAATGCTGAGTGTTCAAACTGTGTTTAAATATGGTAAATACCAATCTGAAGCCAATTCAGCTGTTTCTGTACTTCACCTCCAATTTCTGTATGTCATTTCCCTTTTTTGGTCTGTAAATTTATTCTGACCATGAGGCATCCCTGGAGTCTCTCTAAATCTGCTGTGATTCTGGGGGCTGCACGATTCTTGAATCATTCATTGCTAAATTAAATTTCTTTAAAGTTAATTTGGTTACACTTTTTATTTTAACAGATGGTATCAGAAGTGGGATTATAACGGGTAATTGGAACTACTAAAAAAAAGTTGTACATGCAAGGTATGTGAAGAGAGTGAAATGTGCTTTTGGTAAAAGATTATAAGAAGGCATAGGAAGGTAAATTTTTGCCTAAGGGGTTAAAGGACTTTTACATTAGATAAGATAAAGCTAAATGTTTGAGCAAGCTGTGGAAGGTTTGTAAAAATTAATCTTGTAAAAGAAATTCTGTGTGTCAACATATAGGCTAAATTTAAAGGAGTATTATTTGTTATTTTGTAAATGAAACATTGAAATAAAAAACAACAGGGTTTTCTTAAAGCACTAATCTGATCCTTCACAAAAATTGTAAAAGGTTTATAATTACCTCACCTCATGGTCAGACTAGTTCAGCATAATATCAAGTGTTTTAAACCTTTAACATATTTGATAGGCTTCCCCAAATAAATTTCAACTTCAAAATTGTCTTTTCTGATCTCCAACTTTGAGATGCCACAGAAGGCCGCTGAAGCATTCAAAAGAGAGGTAAACAGGATTATTTGACATGTTTAGTTACATGGGAAGCATTGTCAAAATAAAAAAAAAAATCTTTTTCAGGTTATATTTTAGTGAATTATATTACTATATGTTTTAAAACTGTATGGATTTTCTAAAATTCTAATATGTCTGAGTATATTATATCAATCGTAATTATGGTTATTGTGTTATTAGAAACCACAGAAATAAACAAATTTCCTTGCCAATTGCGTCTTTATGACACGTAAAGTCATTTCCATAGTTAATTACTTGATGATAATACAGTTTCTGAAAACTTAACAAGCACGCACAATCCTAGAATATGGTGTCTTTTAGGAGATTCAGGAAAGGATGGAAAGGACTCTAAAAATCTCTTTTGAATACAGGTTTCTAATAATTTTAAAATCACATCCTTTGAACTGGAACTTCAATGCAAGACTGACTGGTTTATAAAACTGCTAATTCAAGTAGAACAAAAATTAATTAAATACCAAGAAAATACTTTTCCAGATTTTCATGTTAAATCATCTGATACTGAAATTGTTTACATATACAATTTGACTTAACTCCATGGTATATGTCAAATTACCTGTGATATCCCTTAAATTATCAGTGCTATGCACCTAAATTGGAGAAACAACTGGTATGCAAGAAGGCATAAGTCCAGCGTTAAATATGGACTCATGGAGGACCAGGACAGCCACCTTGTCTTTCATGAGTCCTTAAAGCTTCTGTTACTAAAGATTCTGCATGTTCCATGACTTATCATGGAAAAGATAAAATGATCCACATTAAGTATATATTGGTGTAGTGATTTATAAATTGCTGAAATAGTTTATAACCAATGTTTGGTTTGTTAAATCCATATTCCTGGGAAAACAATCGGTTTCAGGTACATTTGGCTATGTGATGGTCCATTTAAACATTTACAAAGGGATTTCATTCAATTGTCATTTTCAATGCATGTTTTCTGATTGTACAAAAGCTCTCTCATGCAAGATGGCTGATGTTATAACAGTGCTTATAACAGTGCTTATAACATTATATAACAGTGTTATATAATGCATTTTCATCAGATAAAGAAAGGTTTTTATGGTTCACTGAAGATAGTCAACCCCTTTACAATCTGGAACCCAAAGACTGGATCTTCTGAGAACATCAGAGAAAGACTGTCTTTACCATTCACACCGCAACAAAACTTCAGGATCTTGAACCTTCGGTTCATAATCTCATAACTGAGAGGGGTCCCTCCACACTCTTGGAACTATACACACATTGAAATCCTAAAAACAAAGCTAACCAAGAAAGTCTCTTCCAAGATGATGGTGTCCTCTACGTAAACAACTTTTCGTAAGACTTGATCAAGACTTCTACTGTCATCTGAATCTTATCTTTGAATATATTTTCCTTGTGTGTAACTCTATGAACAGTAGAAATAAAAGAGGGTCTGTTGTATGCAATTATGGAGCATACTTCTGTTTGTGAAGGATTTTGAAGCCAGCATTTTATATGGAAGACCTTACACTTTGAAAGATACAAGATTAAGTCCCAATGTATGTGAGAAACTTTAATGGTACATAGGTTGCCTCATAATCAGTCAGAAACAGAATACTGATTCACTCCTCTTAACCCATATCATGGGTTAAAGAAAACATTGCCAGGAAGCCTTCAGTATTCTAGAAGGGCATCATTTGTTAGGTCTTTTTTCCATGGATTGGAATAAAGGAGGCAATAATTAGAGATGTATCCCACATCATAGGCTCTATAGTAGATTCTACTGTAAAGGCTATAGTCATACAGCAGATTTTAAATTCTCTTGTGAAAGTTAGGTTAAATATTACAACTGGCTAAACAGAAAAGTATCTGTGCGGCTGCTGGTACTTGTGGCCTATGGAGAAATATATCAAATGTAGATTATAAAAATTCAGTTGTAGGGTATTAACAAAAAGACCACTTAGTTAAGCAAGTGCACTCTTCATCTAACTCATTCTTTGACGTATTTGATTTTAGGTGGTTTGGTTTATGGAGACTTTAGGTAAGGAGCATACTCCAAACTCTTGGTATTCTCTTCCTGATAGCCATAATCATAGCCTTCCTGGTATGCTGTATTTTCTCAAAGGTTTTAAATATTTGCATGCAGCCATCTCTAGAATGTCAACTGGTCTCTCTTCAACTGGACTGACAAGAGCTGAAGGAAATGTGAGACCATGAGGACACCATAATCTGTCAATGGCATGCTGAGACTGGAAACACAAAGTGATGGTAACTGAGAGTGGTGTGAAGGCCTTAAGTTTTCACCACTCTCACCTAAATAAGAACCTGATCAAAAAGGGGGAACTTTTAAACAAAATTATAGGAGGCCATTTTTATGGAGTGAGCTCATGTACTAGGCCCCAGCAAACAAAACCAAACAAAAATGGAGTCGCTCGTTCTAAATGTGACATAATCAAACTAAGACTTTAGGAAACACATAGGTCCTAGACCAGAACATATTAGGTTTTGCTTTTCTTTTATAAACAGGATGTTCCAGCATAAGGAGATACCTTTTACTCAGTCCTTATTCCTACCTTTGTAAAACTCACCGTTCTACTGTTTCCCAGTGGGTTCCAAGACCAAATAAGCACATTTACAATGGTGATAGTGACATCAATGACTAAAGTTATGGTCAATTTGGCAAAATTGAGAAAATGACCCAAAGGGGGGAAATGTTAAAGCAAACTAAATAAGGCTTGAGAAGGACTCTGTACTTTTACATTTGAGTACTTGTAGATGAACTGAAGCCAAACTTAATAGGTAGACAAGTTTGAAACTCTAGTTTAGGAGTACGTGCCTATAACAATAGCTGAGCCTTGACCAATCTCAGAAGCCATACTTCAACCAGTCATACACTGCTGAGTGTTCAAACTGTGTTCAAATAAGGTAAATGTCAACCTGTAACCCATCCAGCTGTTTCTGTACCTCACCTCCTGTTTCTGTTCCTCACTTCCCTCTTTTTGTCTGTAAATTTGTTCTGACCACTAGGCATCCCTGGAGTCTCTCTGAATCTGCTGTGATTCTGGGGACTTCCCAGTTATTTAATCTTACATTGCTTAAATAAACTCCTTTGAATTTAATTCAGCTAACATGTTTCTTTTAACACAGAAAATACTGAAATAACTAATTCTTCAATACAAAGACATAAATATGTCTACAAGAAACAAGAGCAAACAGAGAAATATGAAGTCTCTAAATAGACAAAGCAAGAAACCATTGACCAACCTTAATGAAGGAGTTGAATGTAAATCATCTGATAAAGAATTTAGAAATTTTTAGGAAACTTAAAGGTATTCTTATCAAATAGACATCTTTTCCTGTGATAATGAAAAACAGAGATGCCCACTTTCACCACTTTTAGTCAACATAATAATGAAATTCCTGGCCAGAGCAATTAGGTAAGAAAAAAAAAAAACCTTGGTGATTGATAATATAATGCAGAAAAGCAATTCAGAAATTTATCAGAGAAAATTTACAAAGATATTAAAATAATTTGTAAAAATGATTCAGATAACTTGGAACTAAGAAATACATTGGCCAAACTATAAAGTTTATTAGAGGCAATCAACAGCAGAAGGAATCAAGCAGATAAATGAACCAGTGATCTAGAAGATAGGCTATTAGAAAATATGCAGTTAAAGGAGAAAAAAATTTTTTTAAAAATGAAAGAAATGAAGATTTGCTGGAAATACATACAAAATTACCTCAAAAGACCAAATCTAAGAATTATCAGTGTTCAAGAAATAATCAGTATAGAGAAAGGGAGAAACCATATTCAAAATATAAAATAATAAAAGCCATTCCATTTGGAAAGGAGGAAGTCAAATTTGCCTTGTTCACAGATGACATGATCTTATCCTTAGAAAAAACTAAGACCACCAAAAATTTGTTAGAACTGATAAATTCCATAGAGTTGCAGGACACAAAGTCAACATACAAGGATCATGAACATTTACAAATGCCAAGGGAGAATAATCCGAAAAATAAATCAAGAAAGCAATCCTATTTACAATGGCTACAATGAATATAAAATACCTTGGAATCAATTTAATCAAAGAAATTAAAACTCTGTATAAAGAAACCTATAAAGCATTGATGAAACAAATTGAGAAGGACACCTAAAAATAGAAAGATATTCCACTCTTCATGGATTGCAAGATTTAATATTGTTGAAATGGCGTTACTACCCACATAATTTTTCAGATTCAATGTAATTGCTATCAAAATATCAATGATATTCTGCACAGAGATTGAAAAATATTCAGCTTACAGAAACGCAAATGACTCCAAATAGCCTAAGCATTCCTGAGAGGTGAAAAAAAAAAAAAAAAAAGGTAGAGGCATCACACATCACACTACTGGACTTCAAAATATACTACAAAGCTATGGGAACCAAATTAACAAGGTATTGGCAAAAGTAAACAAACAAACAGAAGAAGCAGACACATAAACCAATAAAACAGAATACATAACCTACATATAAATCTATACATTTACACAGCCAATTTTTTTTTACAGTGGTGCCAGGTATGTACAATGAGTAAAAGACAGTCTCTTCAATAAGTAGTTCTGGTAAAACTAGATAACCATATACAACAAAAAAAAGCAACTAGACCTCTTTCACGATATTAAGTAATCAATTCAAAATAAGGACCAAAACATAAGATTCAAAACTGTAAAACTTCTACAAGAAAATGTAGAGAAAACACTTCAGGACATTGTTCTAGGTCACTATTTTATAGGTAAGACCACAAACGCATAGGCAACAGAAATAAAAATAGACCAATTGGATTATATTAAACTAAAAACTTCTGAATAGCTAAGAAAACAATAAACAAAGTCTAGAGACAACACACAGAATGAGAGAAAGTATTTGCAAACTATCTCTGACTAGTTATTAAACTCAGAATTTAAGAAGCTCAAACAAATTAATAGAAAAACAAATATTCTGATTTTAAAATGGGCAAAAGATTGAATACACATTTCTCAAAGAAGGCATACAAATGACCTACAAGTATATAAAAAAAAATTACGCATTATTAAAATTTGGATAAATGGAAATCAAAACCACAATGAGATATCATGTCACTCAAGTAAAATGGCTTCTTTATAAAAGACAGGGAATTGATGCTGGGTGGGATGTGGACAAGGTGAATTCTCCTACACCATTGGTGGGAATATAAATTAGTACAGCAAGAACGCAAAACTGTATGGAGGTTCCTCAAAGAAATAAAAATAGAAAAGCCATATAACCCAGGAATCGTATTACTGGGAATATGCTCAATATAAGGAAAATTAACGTAACAAAGACACATCTGCATGCCCAGGTTTATTGAACATTTTTGGCTATTCATGACAGTCAAAATATGGAATCTAAGTGCCCAATAAAAGATTAAAAAATCATCAACACACAATGAAATATTATTTATCTACACACAAGAATAAAATTTTGTCATTTGTCGCAACATGGATAGAACTGGAGGTTTTTACATCAAGTGAAAAAAGCCAGGCAGAGAAAGAAATATATCACATATTGTCACCCATATGTGGGAGCTAAAAAAGTGGATCTTGTGAAAATAGTGAGTAAATGACTGGCTGCCAGAGGCTGGGAAGAGTAGGGTGGAAGGGGGATGAGAGAGGTTGATTAATATGTACAACTATGCTGTTTTACAAAAGAAAGAAGACTTCGTGTTTGATAGATCAGTAGGTTGCCTATAGTTTATAATAATCTATTTTATATTTCAAAGTAGCTGGATGAGAATAAATTGAATGTCCATAACTTAAAGACAAACATTTAATATCCATACCTATTAAACAGATTTGACCTTCACAAAGTATATGAATGTATTTAATTATTATGTTTCCCAAAAATATGTGTATGTATTATATATCAAGACAAACAAAATTTAAAAATAAAAATTAATAAATTAAAACCAATGTTAGAAGAAGACAGGAAATAGTAAATATCAGAGAGAACTTCAATGAAATTGAAAATATAAAAGTAATAGAGGAAATAAGTTAAATAAAAACCACAATCTGTAAGATCAATCCAATTGATGAACCTCTGGTAATAGTCATCAGAAAAAAGTGAGAAGAAAAAAATCATCTATATCAATGATATGGTTTGGCTGTATCCCCACTCAAATCCCATCTTGAATTATAGTTCCCATAAGTCTTATGTGTCATGGGAGGGACCTTCATGCTGTTAGTTAGTGAGTTCTAATGAGATCTAATATTCCGCCCCCACCCCCACTTTACTCTGCACTTCTCCTTGTTGTGGTCATGTGAAGAAGGACGTGTTTCCTTCCCCTTCTGCTGTGATAGTAAGTTTCCTGAGGCCTCCCCAGCCATGCTGAACTGTGAGTCAATGAAACCTCTTTCTTTTATAAATTACCCAGTCTTGTGTATGTCTTTATTAGCAGTGTAAGAACAGACTTATGCAATCAAAAATGAGAGAGATAACATTTCTACATTTCCTGTATATAATTTAACACATAAACATGTCAAAATTGCACTTGCTGTCAAGGAATTATCAACCATTGATTAAGTGAACATGTTTGTTGAAACAAAAATACTATTGAAGCTCACTCCACCTGAGGAAACAGATACCATTACTAACTTAACCCATTAGCTATTAAAATTGTTGGATTTTTTAGTTAAAACTTTACCATAATGAAAACTCCCATTTCAGAAGCCTCAACGCTGAATTCTACTAAAAATTTAAAATATAAATAATAGCAATTTTATCTAAAACCTTTCATAAAATTACAAAGCATAGAATAATTTCCAGTTTACTCTAGGAGCCCAACACAACCCCAAGACTGAAAATAAAGAAAAATATAACATAAAAAGAAAGGCTAGCATTTCTCATGAATATAAATGTAAATATTCTAAAATAATATTCAGCAAGCAAAACCTAACCACGTATAAAACTGAAAACAACTCAAAGTCCGTCAACACCAGAGTAGATCTGTGGTGTATCCATGCAGTAAAATACTACTTAATGTTAAAAATTAATGCACATTGATACAAAATACAAAATCAGTTAAATTTAAAATAATTATGCTAAGTGAAAAAGACCAAATAAAAATATAATACACATTGAGTGATTCCATGAATACATACTTCTAAAATGTGGAAATTAATGAAAACAGATAAATAGTTGCCTCTGGTGTATACAGTAGGGATTATGAAGTGTGGTAGAGAGTGGTGGTTTGAAGAGATAACAAAGGGACACAGGAAACCCACAGGTAGGATGAACATTTTTATTTTCTTGATTATACTTCTATGGCTTCCTTATGGCTTAACAACAACTCAAAGCACAAAATTAAATACTGTAAATATTTTAAATGTATTGTATTTTTATTATTATTCTATAAATCTCTTTTTTTATCCATTAGAAAGATCTGATAAAAGTCATGATGTCTCTCAGAGTGAAGAACAAAGTCTACAAACAACTGTGATAATTATGTTATGAGATAATACTTTATGTTTACAGAAATGTCTAAAATAGTTCCCATAATTTTAACATATGGGTCTTGCAATGCTAATTTAAGTTAAGGTGTTTCATGATCTTGTGAATACCTATTAGTCGTTTCTAAATACAACTCAACTAAAGTTTTACCATTTTAAGTAATTGGTTCATTATGTAAAAGGATTGTCACAGTTATTTGGGGAAATATATTTCTCTTAGGACACCATAAAGAAATAATTAGTCATCCATACACTAATCTAGATCACAGGAGATGCACCAAGAAAAACCAAACAAAACAAAAACACAGCATTAAGCAAAATTTTATTGTTCTATGATAAAACTAAGCATGTTTTTTCTGAGTAATTCAAAGTTTGAACTTCTTATTGCTTCTTCATGATTAGAATCATAGAGTTTTTAGTTAACCTCTGGGAAACAGACATTAATTTCCCTATAATCTGCCATAAACATCTCTCCACAAATGTTCTTTCAAATTATGTCAATGTAATGGAAACAACTGATGTGCTATCTTTTCCATAAAAGGAAGTGATACTAGAAAAAGAGTATTTAAGACAATACAGTGAGTCAAGGCCAAGACGAAAATGTAAATTTTAACAAAGATCAAAGAGAGAAGTAATGGAGGCCTGAATTAAACTAGCTGACTAGGAATCAAAAAACCTGATACATTTGAAGATAGACTGTTAACCAAATGGGATAAATATAATTTTGTTACCTAGGACTAACAACTTAAATTTAGATTTTCTGCGTTTACATTTTCTATGTGTCTCACTACACATGAATAAATAGGACAAATTTTCATTTTGTCCTATGATGACGTGCTTCTCTCAAAGCTCTTAAAGTGTCATTTTGTTCACATTATTATTGGTCCGTTCCTACACAGGTCATAAATAGAATATCCTTACTATTGCCAGCATCTGAAAAAAATTACAGAATATGTGTGCGCCACACTTACTGGTTATCTATTACTATAAACATGGCTAAAGAAAAGTCTTTGGCTTATGTCTGTCTACACACTGAAACATACACAACTTTATCATTAACTATAAATTATTTAAAACAGTAGCTCATTTAAATCATAGCAATGGGTATCAAATACATGTTAGTATTAAACATATTTTGGAGATGAGATGTCAAGTTGCAGGTGAAAAAATCTGTAAGAAGACCCAGGTCACATGCGTCCTCTCCACACCATAGTGAATGCCTAATTCAAGATAACAAGTCCAAAAGGAGCATTCTAAAAAAAACCATTCTGATTAGATGTTTGCTTTTAGCTGTGATTGAATATAGTAAAGCCCTGGTGAAAACAACACATACATTTGCATATCAAGTATGTTTTCTAACTTTTCAAATTGTTGTTAAATAATTTACTTTTAACTGTTTCCATAGTGTCTTTTTTTTTATTTTCTTAAGAGAGAATCACATGTTTATTTCAGTAGTAGAAAAAGCAGAACTTTAATAATAGGGCTAACAGTGGGGTCCATTATATTATAGTTGTGTGAATATTATCTACTTTTGTCTAAATTCTCAACTTTCAGGGGTTTTTTTTAGAGGTGACAATCTATGGAAAAAATGCTTACGTACAATTTGAGACCTAACTGTAACATTTGTGAATTTTTTTTGTAATCTTGGGATAATGTCTAACGTTCTTAGCAGGGTCCATAAAGCCATGTACAAAATGACACTGGATAATTAATGTCTTGCTTTCTTCTCTCATATATTTGAGGATAATATTAAGTAAATAAATATTCTGCTGAATGTCAATAAAGCTAATCCAAGAAATCAAAAGTGATCACAGTGTTTTGTAATGCAATTCTTAATGCCAAACAGATAATGGCCATTTTAGTGTAGTGCTGAAACAGAAGAGCATAGGTTAGGAAGGTATCATGAAGCAAATAACTATAAATACAAATATTTGTTTTAAAAGGGGCTATTAGCTAAAGAGAGATGTACATTCAAAGATAATTTTATATTTTCAGTTAAGATGTGTGAATATATTTTGATTAGTCTATCTGTTAACTGTATTCATTTGCTGATTCCACAATATTTGTTACCACCTGCTCTGTGCCAAATCCTGTGCATGCGTTCATGAACCTTCATGTGTCTTGTTAATAATTATTCACTTTGTTTAAAGGATGACTTTAAATCATTTTTGTTGCTGAGATAGGGAGAGCTGGAGGATAAACAAGTCGAGGGAAGTAGATAAAAAATTCAGTTCATACATAGTAAATTTGAGGTGCCTGTGAGATATTTGAGTGCAGCTGTGAAATAGGTAGTTGTATATATAATTAGAGATAACAAGAGCTGAGATAGAAATATAAGTGTGGAAAATTTTGCCATAACTGGTGCACTATATCTACTTATTTCACTAAGTGATTTACTAGTTATATAATTAGAAATATCTAACACATATATGATAAATTAGTAATATCTAACACATATCTAATATTAATTCATAAACTCTTTTATAATTACTAATTCATATCGTTCATATTGGCAATATAAGTGCATCCATTTTGAAATATCTGCCTATATCATTTACTTATTTACTAACTCATTATATAACATTTTGCAAAGGGCATTGAATGAAGCAAAAGTGCAAAGATTTGCATGAAACAGATACCCATTTTCCTCTGTGATGTCTCTGCTTTAGTTCAATCTCATATGTTGTATCTGAACTTCATTTTAGGCCCTTACTCATTTTCTTTACCTTAAGTCATTTACTGCTAAAGAAAGTTATTTATAACACTGAGATATTTTTTAAGAGCAAAAGTACATACTATTTATAATAATCCAGGAAAGCTGAACAAAAGAAAACAGTCCCTTTCCTTAACACTTATATTCATCCTTCCCCATGTGCTCTGTCTGTATCAATTTCCAAACCTACAAGAGGAAAACATTGTCTAGTCTAGACAATGAAGGACATATGCTTAAGGCAATAAATTTCAACTTACATTTTCAATCAAAAGTCTTAGCATTTTACCATACACTACACTACACTATTTTCTAGTCTTACTAAACGTAAAATTTTATAATATATTGCCTTTTATGTTTGCTTTTCAATGAAAAATAAGATTTATTTTTGATTCTCCATGTCTAGTACATTTTCTTACTCAATTACCTAATATTGAATAAATTTAATAGATTAATTATTGTTTTGGAAATACATGCATATATGGAAAAATAACCAGAATAAATGATAATAAAACTTAGTTATATATATTTAATTGAAGCTGTCAATAACATTTAAAACTACAATTTAGTATATTTTTAGAAATAAGTACTATTATTCATAATTTTATTAAAAGGGAAAATAGTAATGATCTTTAGTAAATATTTGGATAATAGTAATTAAATCTATTTTATAGTCATATAATGTCTTGGAATTACACAGAAAAGGAAAGTGAGTAAGGAGATTTTAAACTCGTCCTAAGATTAAGATTAATATTCTTAATATCAATTATAATGTTATTTATACTATTTATATTACAAATAATACAACTATATTAGTATAATTAAACTAACATATTATTTTAAAACATTATAATTTACAATATATTACTATTTTATCAATATTGATATTAATTTTTAAAAGAATAGGATTCAGTCTCTTTGCCTATATATTAATGTTTCTAAAATTTAAAGATTATATGTCAAAATATTTGTGTTAAATGGGCATTTGTTGAAATCTTAAGTTATTTTGTCAAAATATTTTAATGTTATGCTGAATTCTTAAAACATGCCTAAAAATAGAAAAACATAATTCTATACCATAACTGATTATTCTCCAATTCATATTAAATTTTGAAACTATGTATTTGAGACACAGATTCAGCATTTTTGAGGGTTAATCATATGTATATTTAGAATTTACTGAAATTAAGATTCAGACAGCACAAAATTATGTGGAACATATATCCATCATTAAATAAAACTAAAGTTCTATATCAATAATGTTTTCCAAATGTGTCTTAAATGTCTCTCCGTATGTTATTTTTCATTAAATCATAAATGTAAAGATGATAATTATTAAGAACCAACATAAAGTCTATTTTCTTGAAAAATAATTACATGCTTTGGAATTAATCTTCAGAAAAGATTAAATTTAAAACTAATTGTTAATATTTTCACTCAAAGTTTATATTTGCCATTGGGTAGAACTACAATATCACTGGCTTGTTAAAAATTGTATTTCCAACTAAAGTTACAAGCGTGGACATTTCTCAACAAAAAAATAATAGCTTCTTTTTATTTAAGGCTGTTAATATATTACATACTTACTTATTAATAAATTAGCAATTACATCTCATTTCATATGCACATATACACCTACACACATATACACACAACACACATGCACATTTTCTGGAAGATTCTTTGTTTATAAGAAGATGTCATAATGTCTTTCAAATTGCCAATATAAGTGCATGTTTTTCAACATTAAAAGAGTTGTCAAAACAAATTATACAGAACCAAACATCAAAGCAGCAGTTCCAAAACAGCCTTAAATCGTATTTTAGGTTTATGATTAATACATAATTTGTGGAGGTTTTCTTTTTCCAAATATGGGGAAAATAATTTAAATCAACTGGTACAATTTTATAAGCAGGTAATTACGAATTTTTACTGTAAAAAATTCTTTCAAAATAAGTAATCTACATTTTTTATGCCACAATGACCAACTGATGAGAATTAAGTTCATCCCAGTTTATAAACCATCCTCTCTGCTGATGGGAAAGTGATTTCTTATTAAAATCTTATAAACACCGATAACAAGCAACATAACATGGCATCAAGACAAGAAATATATCATTTTCTTTATATGTTTAAATATGTAACATATCAATATCTTGTTAGCAGAATAGTTTAGTCAAAGCCTGAAGAATAGAGACAAGCATAATTCCTCATTATGTTGTGCAATATAGTTTCTTTGCATTATAAAAATTAAATAGACGTTTTTCAAGTGCATGTCTTCTTAATATATATTTGCACATTTATATTTTCTTTTGAAAAACAGTGGCATCCTGGGCTGGAAATTAGTTTTACATGTAGGAGAGTGTTTTGAAGTATTATCTTTCAGATTCTCATTCACTCACAGGTCGTATTTGCCACTGGATAGAACTCTAATATCACTGGTTTGTTAAAAATTTTTGCTTTCAACCAGTGTTACAAACATAGATATTGCTAAATACAAAACAAGTGTTTATTTTTTATTTAAGACTGTTCAAATATTACCTTCTTACTTATGAATAAATTAGTGATTATATCTTATTTCATATATACACATACACCTACACACATATACACACAACACACACATACATCTTCCTATGAATCCAAGTTAAGCTGCCTATGAAAGGAAGTAATTTCTATCCTCCTAATAGTTATATGTACTATAACACATTTCTAAGCTTTTCAAAAGCAGGATTGTATATTGGATATTGGGAATATTATGCCCCTTTGAATGAAACAAATCTGGAATTGAATCACTCTTCTTATACTCTGTAATTATGTGCAAACACTTGGGAGATGGGTATAAATGTATAAATCTTTTAGTAGGGCCTTGTGTTATATGGATGGACTTAGGTGAGAAAGAAACCGTTCATGTTTATCAAATGATTTGGACACACATTACCTGGCACAATAAATATTATTTCTTAATTTTTATTAGCATAGAATATTGGATTTCTATAAAATGGGCTCATGTGTTGAATCTTCCTCCTTTCTAGGAGAGCAGAAAAACATTGTAAATAGATTATGAGCTTCAGTTCAATGGAAAGTCCTAAATCTGAGGGTGGAAGAGATATTCAGCACAACTCTCAGGTTCAAAAAAGAAGTCACAAGAAAAATAGGATGGAGGCCGGGCATGGTGGCTCATGTCTGTAATCCCGCACTTTGGTAGTCTGAGGTGAGTGGATCACCTGAGGTCAGGAGTTTGAGTCCAGCCTGGTCAACATGGTGAAACCCCGTCTCTATTAAAAATACAAAAATTCCCTTAGTGTGGTGGCATGCACCTGGAGTCCCGGTTAATTCAGGAGGCTGAGGCAGGAGAATCACTTGAACTCAGCAGGCCGAGGTTGCAGTGAGCCAAGATAGCACCATTGCACTCCAGCTTAGGTGACAACAGCGAGACTCTGTCTCAAAAACAAAGAAAAATTGGATGGAGTATTGCTATAGTCATTTGAAGTCTATGGTGCACTGAGAGTAACCTTACTAACCATGAACTCAAACCTAGTTAGACTGCTGTGTAGATTAACTGAAATCCCATTACAGCAGAAGGAAAGGAGTGTCCATTTCAAGCACAAAAATGAGTTAAGTCTCTACCGTCTGATAGAAGATATTCAGATTTCAACAAAAATTTATGAAGCATACATAAAAGTGGAAAATCAACACTATGAAAAGATGAAGCAATCAACTGAACCAAACTCACATATGGCACAGATGTTGAAATCTGTGACAGAATACCGAAGATAAGTATGGTTAATATGTTAATGGTTCTAATGGAAAATATGCTATATCAGATACATAATTTTAGCACAGTTACAAAGATTATAAGCAAATGTTAAAAGGAAATACTAGAAATATGAAACATGTATAACAGTGATGAAGAATGTTTTCCCTGAAATTATTAGTTGGCTTAACACAGATGAGCAGAAAGTTCGTAAACATGAAGACATCAACAAAACTAGCCATACTGACACAAAAACAGAAAAAGAAAAGTTTAAAAAAGTGTGCAACATTCAATATCTGTGAGACAATATCAACTGCTCTAAAACACATGTAATGCCAAAAGAAGCAAAATAAAAAACAAAAGGGTCAGAAGAAATGTTTGAATGTTACAAACCACATTCACAAAACGAAGAATGACGATGACATGATCATCTCAATAAGTGTAGAAAAAGTTATGACAAGATTTAACATTCTTTTATGATAAAAACTTTCAACAAATTAGGTATAGAAAGTATGTACCTCAAAATAACAAAGGCCATGTATGACAAGCACACAGCTAACATCACACTCAATGGTAGAAAACTGATAGCTTTTCCTATCTTATTACAAACAAGGCAAGGATGCCCACTCTCATCAATTCTATTCAACACAGTACTGGCAGTACTAACTGGAATAATTAGGTAATAAATAAATAAATAAATGGCATCCAAATAGGAAAGGAAGAAGTAAAATTATCTCTTTTTATAGATGGCATGATGTTATATATACAAAAGATGTCACCAAAATAAATAAATAAATAAACCTGTTACAACTGATAACTAGATATTCCCACCACCATGCAGAAGAATGAAAATGAATCCTCATCTCTAGCTATGTACAAAAATAAATTCAAAGTAAATTAAAAACTTAAATGTAATACCTGAACGTGTAAAACGACTAAGAGAAAACAGGGTGAAATCTCCATGACATTTATCTTGACAATGATTTCTTCGACACTAAAAGCACAGGTCGCGAAAACAAAAACAAATGAAACATCAAACTAAAAATCTTCTACACAGCAAAGGAAATATCGGTGAATGAAAAGGCAACAAATGGAATGGAAAAATATATTTATAAACTATATATCTAATGAAGGATTAGGAGTATCTGAAATATAAAATAAACTCCTGGAACTCAGTAGTAAAAATCCAAATAATCCAATGAAAGCAATGGGCAAAGGGCTTGAAAAGTCACTTCTTCAAATAAACATGAAAATGCCAACCAGGTATAGGAACAGATGCTGAACATTTTAATCATCAAAGAAATACAAATAAAAACCACCATGAGATTATTAACTGACACCTGCTTGGATGGCCATTATCAAATAATTAGAAAGTAACAAGTGTTGGTGATGATGTGGAGATACCAGAGGCCTTGTACACTGCTAGTATGAATGTAAAATAGAGTAGCCGTTAAAGAGATAAACCCATGAAACAACCAAAAGTGCTTATATTGAACACTGATATTGCTGGGATGTTTCATTTTATACCATGTAAACGTATATTACTTATTCAATAAATTCTATAAATATAGTTTCATTATTGAGGTAAAGGTAAATTAAAAAGTAGGCTTTTTTTGTTTTCTTATTTCCAAACTTTTTTTTCATTTAGTCTAAATTTTACCTCATCAATGTTGATCAGTTTTTTGAGTAGAAACTTCCTATTCATACATATATCTAGTAGTTCTCTGAAAGTAATTTTTGACGTAAAAACTCATCATAGTAAAATATGGAATTGTTTCAAAATGTTTTAGAAGGGTAGAAGTAAAAATAAAACGGAATGCCTTCTTACCATTCTGACTTATAGGTGAAGTAAAACAGCTTTCAATAAAAAAATTTTAAATTGTAGATTAAAATGAATTGTTTAATATAAAGTGAGGCACTGAAAAACTAAGGACAAGTAAATAAGGCTGTACTCAAGAAATATAGGAGGAAAAGAGCCTAGACATGTGTGAACTTATTTCTTAATTTCCTTGCCGTTCTCATCAGAACACACTGGAAGACAACTACTCATGGTATCATTGCAGATTTCATAATGAAGGATGCTGAGTAAGCCCCCCAGGCCCCTTTAACTGTAGCTGTATATGGTATAATTGGCTTAAAGGATGAGTGGAGCTGTGCTAAAAAAAGTTTGTCTATTGATTCTATATAACTATTTTGGTGGAAATAGTTCAGTAACAAGAGAAACATGATGCCACTTTTATTAAGAAAATTCCTTAATTATCAATTTAAAAATAAAAGTATTAATTGATAAAGACAAAAAAGAAGGGTTTGCTGGTCAGTAGGGAATTATATGCAAATGAATTTTTACCGATTCCAAGTGGATTTTGGTACTGGACATGGCTGAAAATGACTAATTATAATTGTACAGATACACATTAATACTAAATGCTTTAAAATAAAAATGATTTCAAAATCTACGTAGGCTCTTTCCTGAAAATACTTAAATGTTTCATGATGCAAAATCTAAAGTGCTTTTTTAAAATTAAGCAGCACATCAAATAACAAAACAATTTTTGATTTTTTTTTTCGTGAAAGATAAGATAGATCATCAAAACTAGATTTTGTTATGTAATAGGAAAACAATTGCTTTATACAGAAAGAAACATGTATATTGATGTTTCTTCTTCAGGCTTCAGATTTCAATGGAAATACACTGCTCCACCAGTATCACCAGGAGAGCATTTCAGAGAGACCTCTTGCCAGCCTGATGATGTAGTGGAAGGTGAAAAGTCATGTCACAGAACATGGAATACCTTGACAGTGCTAAACTTCTAGATTCACAGCTGCCAGGCACTTTGGTGAAATTTCTTTTTAAATTCTAATAATAAAGCAAAAAAAACAAAAAAGACTTTTATAATCTACATCATGTTCTAACATGTTTTACAAATTTGCATGTCAGAGTTAAGACTTAATTTTGGTAAGTTAGTTGAAAAGCTCAAAAGTACTTGCATGATAAATTTTCACTGAAATAAATAACCACAATCCCCCACAAAGAAAACATAATTTTATATATTAGAATATTCAAAATGCAATATATTAAAGAATCATCATGCAATTAGAAAGGCTAGACTACATTAAGATATATTGCATTGTATTCTCATTTTACAGAAGCTAATAAAATTGCTCCAAATGACGTAATATTCATGTCTTTGAATTGAATTGTTTCTGGCAGGCTAAACAAATTCGAAGAGGTGCAGTCTTATCTCTCTGAGTAACAAAAATGTCTCAGGTCCATATATTGAACATATATGCGTGTGCTTTTTACATTAGTGAAGAGTTAACACACACAGGTAAATACCAAAAACCCCGTTGCAGGAATTAGTGATTTGTGAGAAAAAGAAGTGTCTGGAGAATATAGTAATCTTCAGCTTTATGAAAAATGTACATTTTCTCCTTGAATTTTGCTATCAAAATTGACTGCTTTGATAATTCATAATTCAAAGTAGCAATAGTTTAAAGTCTGGGTTAAATTTGAAGAGATTTCTATTCTAATGACAGAATTAATCTGGGACAAAATTTTAAACTTATAGACCTTACAAGGCCTTGTACTTTTCTTCATTTCAGTCAGGCTATTTTTAGTTGATCCAGTTTAAACATTTTCTTGATACCTAAGGGCTAGGATGCGTTCAGGGCAGGTTTAATGCGCCGTTAAACCAGGACTGCCTTCTCTAATCAGAACTAGATATCAAGCCTCGATGGTATTTTTATCCTATCCAATTTAAATTTTGTAAATTCCTTTTCCTCAGATCCCTGCTTTCCATTATCACAGGAACAGCTCCCTATTTGAGAACAGTACCTTTCATCTTGCAGGTAGTACAACCTGTATCATACTTGAGTACTCCTGTGCTTACATCTTACCATTCAAGACAGCACAAGATTCTGTGTATAGAAGCCCCCATAAATGCTATTCGAAGTTAATTGAATCCAAGATGTGAAAGAAACAGAGAAGCTTAATGTGTCTTTCTCAGTTTGTACATTTGTTTTGTCTAGGATAAAGAAAGACGCTTGACCTGGACTTGGAGAAATTCTGAGACAGTTGTAGCAGGTGGAAGAAATGGCTGGCGTATGGGAGGAAAAGAAACTAGAAATAATTGAGGTCAGCAAACCACGTTTTTATGACCCTTCCTTTATAATTCCCCTAGGCTTTTTTTTCTTTTAAAATATTATCCTATCTGATATTTCTACCTACTCATCTGCAGTCTCTGATATGGAGGCTCTAGATTCTAGTTTACATCTATATGACAATCACTGTCCAAATAAAAGAAAATCCACAAAACTATTTGCACCAAGTAGTTGGGAGTTGAGAATGTTCAGAAATTTATTGTAAAAATAATACCTTATGTACAAATATTATCAAGTACTTGGTGAGTTATGCATGTTACTGATAATGAGAATATTTAGAACATATTAGAAAATATTAATTTTATTATGTCATATTCTCTTAATGTGGATTATCAGTGCAGATAATCAGAAAGTTTATAGCTGAAGGTCTTACATGCAAGGCAATGAAAACGAAGAAACAAACAGAGAAGGTTTCTTGTATCTAAATTATTTTCAGTCTTGAGTTGCAGCCAAGAATTTTGATATTGTAAGCAATCACCTCGCCAGCTGTCTTGATACACCACTGCCATGCCCTTGCTATTCCTTTTCTCAGTGGTCCATGTGCTCACATGTAAATAATAGATAGGGTACATTAAGACATGGGGTAAATTGAACAGGTTTATTTGGCACTGAGCAAACATCTGCCGTATAAAATCAAAATTAATCGCCATGATGAGTTTCCTGCACTAACTTATTGCCATCCGTTTAAAAATACCCATTGGTCTAAATCATGCTAATACAACCCACAGAGACACACACTTTCATTAGAACTTGAGCCCTCAACTCTCAGGGTCAGAACGCTATGACACTGAACTCCAAAGCAATTGCATTTCTCATCAGTTTCTGATCTCTGGAAGAAAGGTAGGGCTAAATAAAAATAGCATCAGAATGAGTGCACCAGTCTTCCCCAAGGTCTTTGCAGTGATTCTCTGGGAACCACTGATGTGAGTTCCGAGTTAGATCAAGCCCCCCATTTCGATGTCTAACTATTCTCCATCACACTGCATGTATTCTTGAATGATTGAACCTTTCAGGCCATGGATATTAAAACAACAAACAGCACCAAGCCACATTTAAAAGGAAACATGAAGACTCCTTGTAAAATTTTTAAGTATATTCAGAATGAAATTCAAGCTTTATAAAAAATGCAGAACATTTTGATTAGAAGCACAATAATTGTATTAAAGAAAATATAGTGTGAGCTTGAAAGAGTGTTTAGTGTGTAAAACCTTAAGGCATAAGAAATGTATACATCTCGCTGAACTTTAGACATGACAACTTCTGGCTCATGTATATACTCAACGTAATGAGTCAGACCACTAGAGGCTTGCCATTTGCTTTTCTACACGTGGGCAATATAACCCATATCCAAGACTGTTATCATATTTATGAAAATATGATATTCCCATAGGTGGTAACTTCTACATAATTTTTTGTAAAATTCTTATAAAATGGTGTCTTAACTCTCTGAAAATTCTGGATTATGAAGACATGCTTTTAGATTTTTATAATTGTTTTATAAAAATAAATTTTCAAATTTGTCTTCAAAAAATAACCACAAAAAAGAAAATAAACTTAAATAAAAAGTGGATTCTAAAAATAAAGATGAAATATAAAGAAACAATGGAAAAATACAGGTCCTATGTTCAATTTTTATGGAATATAATTCAGGAAGTCTATGCAGAATACAGATTTCTTAAATTCAGAAATTATGTAAGAAATTATTTATAAGTCTTATGTGATTCCAATGTGTTGCCTACAAGATTATGTCTGTTACTTTTCTGCTTAACCGCTTATCAGTTAATTACATAATTTGCCTCCCTGCTTAGTAAATTAAAATCCCAATTCTCCTTCTTATAGTTCATTCACTCCAGATGAGTCAACATCTGTACAGAAAGGATAGCGACCATTCAGCAAAGATGCTGCTGTTTCCTAAAGTGAAAGACTGAAAATGTCAGCAGGACTTAACACGGAGAGGCTTAGAGGTGAAAACAAGCCAAAGTGTTTAAACGAATGTGCTGTAGGTAAAACACATTCTCTGTTAAATCAATAACTACGTTTTATATCCTTTTAAAAAGTTTATTTTAGCCATGCACATAATTTTACTCTCCTTCTCACCTGGAGAGTACTTTGACTTTGTATAGTATTTGTCATTTTTTTTTTAAATTGTACTTTAAGTTCTGGGACACATGTGCAGAATGTGCAGGTTTGTTACATAGGGATACATGTGCCATGGTGGTTTGCTGCACCCATCAACCCGTCATCTACGTTAGGTATTTCTCCTAATGCTACCACTCCCCTAGTCTCCCACACCCCAAAAGGCCCCAATGTGTGATGTTCTCCTCCTTGTGCCCATGTGCTCTCATTGTTCAACTCCCACTTGTGAGTGAGAACATACGGTGTTTGGTTTTCTCTTCTTGTGTTAGTTTGCTGAGAATGATGGTTTCCAGCTTCATCTATGTCCCTGCAAAGGACATGAACTTATACGTTTTTATGGCTGAATAGTATTCCATGGTGCATATGTGCCAAATTTGCTTTATCCAGTCTATCATTGATGGACATATGGATTGGTTCCAATTCTTTGGTATTGTGAATAGCTCTGCAATAAACATACATGTGCATGTGTCTTTATAGTAAAATGATTTATAATCCTTTGGGTATATACCCAGTAATGCGATTGCTGGAACAAATGGTATTTCTGGTTCTAGATCCTTGAGGAATCGCCACACTGTCTTCCACAATGGTTGAACTAATTTACACTCCCACCAACAGTGTAAAAGCATTCCTGTTTCTCCACATCCGCGCCAGCATCTGTTGTTTCCTGACATAGAATTTGTCATTTTAAAAGGCTTCTGCTATCTTGACAACTTGTGCCTTATAACATTTCTGTGAAGTAGGAAGCGCCAGTGTTAATACCTTTAATTGACATATGAGAAAGCTGAGGATCCCAGGAAATATTAGCGGTGCCAAGGCACCTCTTTTTAAAATTTCCATGCAATGTTATTTGCACACTATAACGCCACCTTAAATACTACAACTACATTTACATTTCTAAAACCCTGAGCCCCTTTAATTACTCTGGCAACTACACTCTGATTTCTGGAACTTTGAAGTAGAAGAGGGGAGTGTGGATTTTAAGGTAAGAGTTTGGGGATGAAGGTCTAAGTGGGGCAGGACGGATTACAGAATGAAAAGGGGAAAGTACAGTCTTATTGTGGGAATACTCAGCAAATGAGAGAGATGCGAAAGTAAACCCGGGCAAGCAGTTTCTATAATTTACTCTCTTTTCTTCCAGCTGGATGCAAAACCCTGTCTGAGTAGCAAATTCTTTTTATTCTATTTTATTTTTCAGTCCTTCAGTCATCGGGTACCCAATCTTTCTCATTGTAAGACACTCAGCCCCTCTACTATCACATTTTCTTCCCCAAATTACTTAAAATCAACTTTTCCTTCTCGCTTGTCTCCTCATACATGCCTTCCGAACTGAGTGATAAAAGACTGCCCCAAGCTGCTTCAGGTTCCTTTGAAGGCTTTCTTTCTTTCTTTTTACTTTTTTTTTTTTTTTTTGCCTCATCAGGAAGCATCCCCACATTCAAGTACCAATTTTTCCTCTATCAGAGAGCACTTTTTAGAGCATTTTCAAGTAGGAAGCTGAGCAGCTCTGGCTTGTAGGATATTACGGCGGCTCTCCACCAGCAGAGAAGAGATGGAATTGCCCTACTGAGTTTTGGATGGCACACTAGAAAATGGTCTAATGTGATAATGATTTAGTGATAGCTCTAATTATAGCACATCTCAGTCCAGCGAATGTATATTGAACACAAAGCCCTTTAGCAGGAAGTTGCAGGTTTCTCCAATGGGAGAAATAAAATTACAGATCACTATGTTTGTTAGTAAAAGGACATTGTTTTCCTGAATCATAAGTCTTTTCCATTTCTCTGAATGTGAGTGTATGAAGAACTGCTAGCTCAAACTTGCTATTATTATGAGAAATTTCCAGAAGTGAAAAGTGGTGAACTGTAAAAAGTTCATAGCATTAGTGAGCATAGTGACTGACCTGCTCTTTAAACTTTAGTTACAAAATAAACAGGAAGTCATTTTTGAATCTTTGAACAAAATGGAATCAAGACTATTATCATTATTGTTATTATTGTTTTAGAATCATAGAGGTTTCAGAGCTAGTTTTAGGCTAAAATTAAAGAGGTCATTTAATTCTAATTTCTGTATAATTTCAATTATCATATAAGTTTCTTTAAGGTGAGTATCTTTTCATTCTATTAAAAATATTATAAAGCATCCCTAAAAATGTCCGAGATTAGAAGAATGTTTCCCTAGTACACTAAATGTTAGAATCTGCATAATGGATCATTATGGAGATATATAAGGTCACTTAAAATATTTCTGGGTCTCCAAAATGAAATTTTACTTATTAAATGTGTTAATATTCCCCTCAAAACAGTCAGAATGTAGGTTTTATCAGATATGGAAGCGTAGAACAAAAGAATCACTGAGACAAATGTTGTCACACCCTGTTATAGCGCCATCCATGGAAAAAGAACTTTTAAACCGGCAGTCTTCCAGTGTCGTTTTGCCATCTGCAATTGTCTCCTGTTGTGGAGTGGATGAGGCTGCCTGTCACAGTTTCATGCAATCAAATAATTAAATTAATCTGTATGTTTAACATTTATCTGTAATGGGATATTTAATTAACGTGAAGTGCCCATGTTCTCAGCTGATATTCAATAAACACCTTCTGCTTATTATTCTAGTTTTTATGAGAGTTACATTTCTACACTTATAAAAAGTATACCAGTCACTGGATTTAGAGGTCATACTAAATCAATATGACCTCAACATAATCATGGTTGCAAAAGATCCTATTTCCAAATAAGTTCACATTTTGTTGACCCAGGAGGATATGAATTTTGGGGGATACAATTTAACTCACTGTTTCCTCATTCCTAGATGTATTATTTCTAGGATCATGAAGCTTATCAGGGTTTAGAAGGTATTTGCCATAATTTATTTCAAAAACAGAGAGTATGTGGCATGTATAATATTATGAGGGTCCTTCCTAAATAGTCAAGAGACACATAGGTTGGATTTACGACAGGTCAAACTGACAGAAATGATGACTCTTAGTTACATAGCAGCTTTCTTCTTCTGAAAAAGTCGACACTATCCTGAATTACTTTAGGGAACACATTTAACTCATTCCACTATTTGCTGGGTGTCACCTAACTCAGAGAAATACAATTGGTTAGAAAGTCAACAATGCATAAATATTTGGAACAATAATGATAGAGAATAAACAATAGTCTAAAAGACACTATTTCCTGAAATGACAAGTTCAAATTTATTATAGAAACATATCTCACAAACGTGGCTCTGAAATACAATGAGATCAATTATACAAAGTTCCAAAAATCAAAAGCAAACCAGTTACATTCGTTCAAGAGAAACAATCTTTCATGCTGATGTGACAAAAATTTCTTTTTAAATTTTATTTTAAATATTTTTTTAAATGGACACAATTTTATCTATTGTGTAAAAAATGAAGTATATGTATTTCAGGGAATTTTTAAATCTAATTATATGCACTACTTCACATGGTTGTATTTTTGTGGCAAGAATATTCAACATCCACTCAGCATTTTTCAAGGTTACAATCATATATGAGACCGAAAATATATTTTGTGATTGTGTATACATACTTTTCAACATTATACTTCAAGCATGGATGAAATGAGCTTTATTGCACTGTTTCTTAAAATAACCCAATATAATAAAGATCAAATAGCCTCTGCTTCACAGACACTTAGTAGTCATATGACCTTGAGCCAGTTTCTAAACCTCTTTAAGGCTCATTTTTCGCTTCCGTAATTGGGTTTCATAGATTTGTGTTGATGATCTAATAAGGTGGTGCTGTAATAAATGTAATATAGGGTTTGATTCTTGTGAAGTTATTATTAAATGGTAGTTATTACTTTCATTAAAGCAAAATATGTATTAACTTCTAGTGTGCATTATCAGTGTCCAAAATTATCATTATCTGTCGGAGAGAGCATTTTTATGGACTTAGTCACTTGAAACCCAATTAATATACAGAATATTTCAGGATACATTGAAGAAGAGTGGTATGAAAAACTACTCTCAACAAGCCCTGATTAAATATAGTGAACCCTTCAGCCACACAGTTGGTAGATTTTTGCAGAAATAAAAAGGTTGAATGTATCAGATGTCTTTTTATCTTTACCATACTGGAAGAATACAAGAAAATACTGGTCCTGTGAATTAGTCTTTCTGAACTTAGTGAAAATCACAAATCTGTTAATGTATTATTTCTTTAAACAAGATACAAACAATCTTTTAGATAACATTTTTCATTTATTTGTCTTAGTTTCCAAAGACAAGTTTACCTTATTTTATGTGGTAATTCCAAAACCTTCTGAGCTTCTTCCCTAAAAACAATTTATCATGGTTGTTTCTATAATAATGACATTATGTAAATGTTGATTCTAACTAGTTTTTGTAAGCTCTTGAATTGCCTTACTATACCATGTCCTAACCGCAATTGATAAAGAATAAAGAATCAGTTAAACTATGGTGTAATAGATGTCACTCAGAGTTGTAAATTAATATACTCACATTTGTAATGATGGCAGCAAATTTCTTCTTTCATTGTTTTCATATGTCAAAAATGTTTATGTTGTACACTTTAACATAATTAAACATTTTAAAAAAGTAATTTTAATTACTTATCTTTAGTAAATGTGTTTGCAGGTTCAAAATATGATTTGGAGAGAAAATAACATGTAGCACTCCAAAAATTTGTCAAAAAGGGACCAGCTTATATATCTGTTAAATGTTGTTTTGAAAAGAATAAAAAATATAGAACATATATAATGTTGAAATTATTGGAAACATATTGAAATATTTCTTTGGACTCTAGAAATTCAGCAGGATAGATTAAAAGCATACATAGTGTGAAGAAAGGAGTACATGTGGAATAACTGAAGCTACAATAATGAAATATAGAAGTGCTTTCTATAACCTCAAATGACAAAGATGCTGCAAACAACATGAGAATTACTGAACCCATGTATTTACTCTATGCTTTGGGATGGAATGTGTGGGGTATTATGCAAAGCCATCTGTCATAAAAGTCAAAGTATCTTGCTTTGACTTCTGTATCTGCTTGCCAGCTGTGTGACCCTGAATGAGTCACGTATCCTATTTATAGTATCAGTTTTTTTCCTCCATAATTGCAAGGTTAAAACATATTAACAAGGTTGATATGAGGATTAAAATAATTACATCATACAAAATTGCCTTATAAAGATAACACTCACAAAATATCATGTCACTGTTACTATAGCAAAATATAAAGAAAAAATTTGCAACTCTACTGAAGACTGGATAAAAGTTAAACTAATTTTCCACAATTTTGAAAATTATATTTTAATTTTTATATCTTAACAAGATTATTACCTGTAAAACATCCAAACTAGAATTGTTTGCAATTAAATCTCTGAGTTTTTTTGTTTGTTTATTAATGTTCTATTTGATTTCAGGGCTTTATTACAATTAAACAGGGTAGCAGCACACATGGAATCATGCAATTATATATAAATCACAACCTTTCCATATTGATTCTTAGATAAGCCACTTACATTATAGTCTTCTTCCTGCATTTGTAAGACAATATTTACATAAAATTGTATTCAGTAGGCAAATACTACAGGCAAGCTATGACCTACAACAGCGGTCCCCAACATTTTGGCACCAGGGACGAGTTTCGCGGAAGACAATTTTTCCAGGGTCGCAGTGGGTGATGGTTTCTGTTGGATTCTCACAAAGAGCGCCAACCTAGATCCCTCACATGCACAGCTCACAATAGTGTTTGCCCTCCTATGAGAATCTAATGCCGCTGATCTGACAGGAAGCGGAACTCAGGCCATAATGCTCCCTCAGCTGCCTCTCACCTCCTGCTGTGCAGCCCAGTTCTTAACAGGCTATGGACCAGTGCCAGTCTGTGGCCTGCGTGGAGGGCGTGGGGGTGGAGGGTCTGTGGAGTACATGGTAAAATGATTGCTCATGAAAAAATAAGATATTCCTCTTGTGAGTTTCTTTGTACAAAATTTTACTCAAGAGTATCATTAAAAACCATTACCTGTAAAATAAAACGATGTATGCTCTCTTCAAATAAAGCGAAGTGTTAGTACCCAAATACGTCAATATAAATGATGCTATAGGATCACAATAAATGAAGAGGCATCTTGTTGTATTAATAATTAGATAGAGATATAAAATATTCAAATATAGAGAAGAATCACACCATATCAGAATTATATTTTTAACATCGTATAAAACGCAGGTATTTAAAATTATGAAATTATGGGATTCTAAACAATTATTCACTCTAGTTATATATGCACAATCATTTATCTTGTTATCAAATATTGCCAATAGGTTAAAATGCATAAATAAAAAATGCAGATAAATTGAGTGGCCAACGTGTTTATTGGGAATGTGTTTTATATATAGGCAACAATTCACCACCTGCTTATCTCCTTTTAAATTTTACTCGATCATGACTTAAAACAATGGCAGGTCTATTCTCACAAATGATACAGACTATATGCAGATATTTATTTTGGTATTGTCTCCACGTAGAATGATATGAAAATCGATAATCTTTATTTTTATAAACACAGATTTAGCTTTATAAACAACTCATGAACCCTGTCTAAAACTGTTGGTTTATCTGATGACAACTAATTCATGTAATTTGCAAGTCTACTTATCTACCTATTGTTCTTCATTCCAGCACAATTTCCACCTTCTTCACTTCATGTGTTATAATTATCTTGGTAATAATAAATATCATTAACCAATAAAATATATAACCTACACACTTGAATAACCTACACACTTGAAAAGCTATAATTAAGAAATGGAAATAACTTCAATTTCTGTTTGTCCAAATTGCTAAAGATATAATAAAAGTTGTATCCAGTTATTCCGTGGAAATCTACTTGGTTGTGTTTTTTTAATTATTATTTTATTATTATTATTATTATTTATTTTATTATTATTATTTGAGACAGAGTCTCGTTCTGTCTCGTTCTGTCATCCAGGATAGAGTACAGTGGCCTGACCTTGACTCACACAACCTCCACCTCCTGGGCTCAAGTGATTCTCCCATCTCAGCCTCCCAAGGAGATGGGATTATGTGCCACCATGCCAAGCTGATTTTTGTATTTTTGTTTTTTGTTTTTTGTTTTTTTTTTTGTAGAGATGGGGTTTGTCCATACTGCCCAGGCTGGTCTTGAACTCCTGGGTTCAAGCAATCTGCCAGTCTCGGCCTCCCAAAGTGCTGGAATTATAGGCATGAGCCACCATGCCAGGCTGGTCATAATTTTTAAAAACAAATTTTGGATTTAATTTAAAGATTGTTAAGACATGGTCCTTCACTTAATAGGGCACAAATATGCATAAATATTTTCTAGAGTGCTGGAATGTTTTCCATGATGATCTTCAGCATGTTTTCAAGTTTACAGTCAGCCTATGGAAGTTGGAATGTAGGATAGGGTATGCATTTGTTATGTTTCTGAGATAGAATATTTGGAACAGAGATTAGAAATTGATAATGTGAAGATAAGGTTACTACAATAGTTTTTTTTTTACATAATAAATATCTAATAAATGCTCATTGAGTAAAATACTAAATGGACTTTAAGGTGAATAAAAACTGTAATAAATTTTATAGATTATATTGACATTAATGTTGACATAAAAATAGAAAATACACCACCATTCCTTTGGCAGAAAATGCACAGCTTAATCATTAACAAAACAACTATGTAGTTATTGTCTTAAAATTATCTGGGGACTTTTTCCTAATGAATTTTGGTATTTCATAATTACTTAAATAAATACAATGAAAGAACAATTGAAAACAGTTTTTCTGGCTTATTCTGGAGCACTTAAGAATTTAACATGTATTAATAATATTTTTCCACTGACTATTCATATAACCTAATATACCTTTTGTGAGAAGGTTTTAAAATAAAGTGGAAAAATTATTTCAGTTAGAATTGTTAGCACAAATCAATTCCTTGAATGTCATTCTTTAAATTCTTGAGGTGTCATGGAGCATCTCACACTGATGACTTTTCTCCACGAAAGTGTGTGCGTACTGGTGAAAGGATTTCCAATGCATTGCTGAAAGCACTGTTCTTTTAACACATGCTTTTGCTGGAAGAGTTGTTCTTGCATGCTAATAAGATGATTCCCAAGGGCCACATCATTTCCTATTGAATTCTGAAATAGTTTTACTGCTCCTAGGACACACATGCAAATCACATTAAATTACAGAGAACATGCAACCCACTGTCAAACATTATAGACTACACTTGATCTTAGCCAAAAGGCCGAGAAGCAATAAACATTATAGCCTAATGATCATGACTGCCGAAGTGAATCTACCAAAAGATATGTGGAAGGTAGAAGAAAGTTTGAGTTTTTCAGACTTTACAAAGCTCTTATTGATTGGGATAAAGGAATATGTTAAACATTACTAGTTTATAGGAATAAGAAAGGGAGAAACATACATGAACCATTTATTTCTGTTGAAGATAAATACTATTCCTTTTTTTCTTTTCTTGTCTCTTCCAACTGTTAGATGCACGTGAGCAAAAGAAAATTGATTCTAATAGGTAATAATTTGAAACACTCATTAATACAGAATGTTTTGTACTATATACTAAATACATATGTTATCTCATTTTAGTTTAATAAATTTATACTATGGTTTTGTAATCTCCAGTTTACATAACATTAAAATGAGATGTATGGATAGTAAGAAACTCACTCAATACTGCAGTTAGGAAGAATAGCAAAAAGGATTCTGAAACATTTTATCTTACTTCAGAATCAATAATCTCAGTAATTATTATATACTGCTACGTGAGGAAATGTTTTATCCCATGAATACAAAGATATACTTTTAGAGGATGCAGCCACATAGGTACTCTCAATTAGAAATTAGAGAAGAATAAGAATACTATAATCTTAATTATTGCAAAAAAGTATTAATAATTCTCAACATCTATTTCTGATATAAATTCAAAATAAAATAACAAAATCCTGAAAGCCACCATAAACTACTCTTCCCTGTGTCTACCCTATTTTTCAGTGACATCACTGCTACTCCCATTAAATGATGGATCTGTCTCTGTACCTTGTTGAATCTGTGCTGGATGGACTACTTTCTTTCACTAATCGAATGTAGTAAAAATTGTACATGACTTCAGGATGCTAACCCTTAAGAGTCATGGCATCTCCTGCTTTTTACAACTGCCTTCCTATTCAGAAGACAATTTTGCCTAGTAGGGTATTCCCCCTAGTAGGGTATACCCCTAGTAGGGTATTCCCCCTAGTAGGGTATACCCCTAGTAGGGTATTCCCTACTAGGGAAAATCACCTTCAATAAGGGAGAACTGAGGGCACCCCAATCAGTAGCCAGCACCATCTGCCTGACATAGCAGTGAAGCCATCTTGAACCTCCCATTCTCAGTTGAGTTGCCAGATAACTGCATCCACAGGCAATCCCAGGGAATACAAGCAGAAGCCACCCAGATTGCCAAGTCATAGACTCATTAGAAAATGTAAATCATACTGTTTAAACTACTAACCTTTGAGGTTCATTACACAATAATAAATTGCCAATGCAGAAAGAGTCCTTCCTTTCCATAGCATATAATTATATTTCAAATCACCATATATTGTAGTACTTAATAGTGAAGCGTTAACAATTTGCCCAATAAGGTAAGAAAACAATTTGGATGGTAATATACTGAACAGATAAAATTTGACTACCAAGTCCTACGGAAGAGACTGGTTATAGTATCAGCAAACAGATTTCTTTTTGAGCACACTACATTTCCAAGACATATTTCTTCTATGTGGGCCCCTGTGATTAGTTCTTACCAATAAAACGTAACCATAAATGATATGTAAATTCCATACCAAGGAAATTTCATCTTTTCCTCACTTTTTCTCTTCACCTCTGGCTTCAAGCTGAAATACTTTGAGATGTTCAGCTATTTTTGGAAGATGTCAGATTCAAGACTTGGAAAGATCCTAGGTCCCTGAGTCACTGCAGGAACCAGAACACCCATGACCACCATCACCACTAACATTAGTAAACAATGGACTTTCTCTGTTAACCCGCCGAGATATGTGGTTTATTTTTTACTGACATACAGCACAGCCTATTTAATATTTATTTTGAAATCATCTGTCTCATGTTCAATATGGTCTATGTGAGGCTATTTTTCTCATCTTCAGTGATAAATCCATGACCCAGATTTGATTAATAAAAGTCCATCAGTATCCTCGCTAGATGCAGTAAGTGATTTAACAATAACACTTAACCCAAATGGGGCCAATGAGCACATTCTCTGGGGCATTTGTGCGAGCATATTCAGTACAGACGTTTCCCCAGCTTTGGGATTAGAAGCTGAATGGATGTTATAAACTGAAGTGGCTGACATCTATTTTATAGGCTTAGTGAAAGAATTCATTTGTTGTAAGAAAGAATGAAAATAGCATGCAAATAAAAACAGAGTTGAGAGATGTGGAAAGAAAGAAATATCCCTCAGAACATACTTCGTGCTTATCGTTACAGTCACGCCTGAATCAGTTCTTCCTCTGGACCTCAGTCAAGTGCTGATTCTTTATATACTGGTTTTTAATATGCAAGTGAATTTGAATTGGATTTACTTAAATTGCAAACAGAGTCATAAAAGCTGTTATCATCTCTATTATTTAATATTCTGTCGACGTTTTATATGATGCAGTAAGAAAAACAGTATACATATTTGACAGAAGTGAAAAAATTAAGATTATGTAATTGCTGACATACAAATTTTATGTAATCAAATAACAAATTAATCAATGTAATAAGAATTTACAAAGTCAGCATTTTAATGTCTATAAAACAGCTTACTTATAAACTTAAAAATTGATTTAAAATATGCAGCATGATTTCATTTCTATTCTATTTCACCTCAATTGTCTAAGTTAGTCATGGTAATTATATTAATTTACCAGTATTAGCTGGTGGAGTGGTTTTGTGACTTGCTTAGGAACGGGCAATTGAATTTTAATTATTGACAATAAGGAATAGGAAGTTGGCCAGTTTTGAACAGGAGGGTGTTGTTAAAAGTTTCTTCACTACTAAAAGTACAATAAGCACAGAGATAGTCTCTTATTTTTCTATAGATACATTATGCATAGAAGTGACTGCTAAAACCATATTTCTATAAGCCTGAAGATGGCATTTCAAGAATGCTCATAATATTGAATTACTGTTCTCGTCTACACTTGGAGCCTGCACTGCCTCAGGTTTTGATGTGTGGGTTTGCTGCTGTTGTTTGTTTTGTTTTGTTTTTCGCTCTGTTTGCTTGCTTGTTTGTCCTCACTCACTCTTTTTTTGAGTAGTTTCAGGCAGCTTCAATAAAAAAATAATTTTTCAAAACTCCTTCCCTTGAATTTATTGCAAGTATATTTTTACCACGTATATCCCGATACAACATTTTATGTATAGATCTAAAGACAGGGTCAGAATAAACCGTGACAAATTTTTAGACATGAAAATTTAGAGATGTGTGATTTCAACATCTCTTTGTTTTCTGAAATTAGTTGTTTTAAGACTGAGTGTTACGGGGAAACCTTTACTTAAGATTAACATTAGTCCAAAAAACACTGGGAGATAGAAAAAGAAAATCACTGGTGAAATCAGCATCTGAAAATCACATATATTTGTGTGTGTTTTTGTATTTATGAGTATCTTATTCCGCTTTCAACAGCCACCAAAATGTCAAACATACATAGATAAAACCTATCATCTTAGACATAGATCAAAAAATAAAAGGAACTGTAAATAGAAACAGATACTCCTAGTTATGTGAAAATGTGTGATATCCTACTGTAAAAATTATTTATGAACATAGAACCATGAAGACTGACCTTTAGGGAAGGACCATCTTATTATCTAGAAAGAGTGAATGGCAATCTGAATTGAGATTGAGATTCATATACAACACTCAGAAGCCAGTGGCAGCTGCATGATTTTCGTCTGCTTGGGAAAATACAAGAGGTTTGCCATTTGGAACTGTGTAAATGTGGTATTCACAGGTGTACTGAAGATTAAATGTCGAACATTTCAACAACTCTAAGAAGGAACCATATATCAAATAAAATCAAGTAAAGCAGAAACGCACATCCTGAAAAACATGTGGGAAGTTGCATTTCAGTATTTCCTTTTGGAAGGAACAGATTTGTGGAATGAATGGAGGAGATAGATGGGATGGCTATGAGGGTCCCTAAATACTATGTTATATGTAAAAATTAAAGATTGAGCAGATTCTCAAAATAATATCAGAGAATTAGCTGATATCAGCTTTGCCTCAAGATTTATCTGAGAAAGAATTATAGATCCATTTGGCCATTCACCTGTGGCATCTTCGGGAACCCATGTAGGACGTGCCTTTCTTTGGTCTAGATGTAATTCTCATACTTTTAAAACAGGTAATATAGCAAAAGTCTCATATACTCAAGGGCCCTAGAGACTAAAGTGCTATTCATTACCTTATATAAGGCAAGGACTATTGACAGACCTCTTTCTAAACTTCAACAGTAGTGTTAAGTAGGAAGACAGCAATACATTTGACCACTTGTTTGTCAAAGAAATTTTGCAAGCAATACAGATTTAATTTTTTACAATGTGAAATGTATGTTTCTGTGGAGCATGCACAATGATCTTGGTATGAAAATTACTTGAGGACAATAAGTATAGCAGACACTATTGGTGCCCATATTCATATTCACTCAGCTCACTAAAGAGTTCACCAAGTTGGCAAAATAACTCAACTCCTGGAGGTCCTCCTCTGAATGAGGAGGATGAAATCATCCTCTGTCTTTTGGTACCTCAGTATTTGCCCATGAACACAAAGGCTATATTGCAAGGATAGAGATAATGCATTAATCTAATGCACGGGCTCCTTCTTCCAAAGGCTGACCTCACTAATGCCACTGCTGTTTACTAACCTCACTGCAACGAAGAACTTAATGGTGTTTCAATAGGGTACCGTTTCTACAAGAGACCAATCAGACACTTGGTGGCAAGTTGATTTCATCTGACCTCTTTCCCCTGAAAGTGTAGTGCAATATTCTTACTGGGAGGGATGAATCTTCTTAATATGGATTTACTATCTTGATTACAGTACTTCAGTTCCTTAACTTACTAAGGATTCTTTCCATGGAAGAAACTCTTACGCTAAAAATTCCGTGATTACTAGCTAAAATGTGACCCAATTCCTTAATCACTTTAATTCTCTAAAAAATAAATAAATAAATAAATAAATAAATACTATTGTCAAGAAATATTTAAAAAGTCTACAACTGATTAAAAAAAGCCACTTTGCAATATTTTGGTATAACTATTTGGTTGATAAAAATTTAAAGATGCTTCTTCTTACTAAATATTTTACTCATTTGAAATTTCCTAAGGGAACTGAATCAATAGCTTTTTTTTTTTTTGGCTAAGAATCAAATTTGTGATTATAATATTAATTTGTCCTGAAAATTGTAATGAAATTAGGAAAAATTTTTAATCTGACTAAATAATTTTTCATTGTCTCCAACTTTAATCAAACAAGTTGTTTAACAAATTAACAATAATCAGATTTTTATTATGACTAAATTACCTCAGCATCTTAAGTAGCTGGGACTACAGGCATGTGCCACCATGCCCAGGTAATTTTTAAAATTTACTTGTAGAGATGGGATCTTCTTATGTTACCTAGGCAGGTTTCAAACTCCTAGGCTGAAGCAATCCTCCTGCTTTGGCCTCCCGAAGTGCTGGGATTACTGGCATGAGTCACTGTACCCAGCCTATGACTCTTAAAACTTGGAGTTTGCATAGTTTAGTCTCCTTACAGTCACTTGTGCTTTTTCTGCAAGATAGTGAACACCAATAGCATTACTTACATAAGATCTGAAATATTGTAATGTTAAATTATCGCTGTTTTCACATTATAAATCTACATGATGATTTATATTATTTTAATATATTGGAACATTTTAGTACTGACATTTTATTTAAGAATTCATAAGAGTATGAAGAGGTGATATTGATATACATTTGTAGTTCTCTTTTTTTTAGGTTTCTATATCATGAAATGCTGAAGTTCAATAAGTAACTGAAAAAAATTTCCTCTAATCCTAGGTTCTAGAACTTTTTAAATTTCTTAGATTTTATTTGGTTTTTCCAGTTTGAATTTATTCACAAATCATTCTATTTAAGGAAGTTATACTCTCTTGTGGGAGTGTCTTCACCAACTTCATCAATTTTTCCATAATTACTGTTTTAAGACAGTATTCTTACTCTTTGTTGAATTGATTTCGGTAGTTTATATGTTCATTATGTGAAATGAAATTTGTGGATATGTTACAATAGACATAATTCTAAGAGTATTTTTTCTTAAAGTTATTATTTGTTAATTCAACAAGTATTTATTACTAATTTCCTGCTAATAACGTTGTATTAGCAGGAAACAACAAACAAAAAAAGAAACCAACAGCAATTTAGTACGACTGTCAAGAGATACTGTTCAATAGAAAGAGTTCTAGAAGCAGTTAAAATGGAAATGTCCACATAGGTATTAGGAGAGGTACTACCTATCATGCAGACACAAAGATTGACATAATTTTTAAATCTCTGGTTTAAAGGTCTAATGTTTCAGGGAAGCTAGTAATATCACAGGCCTAGCTTTCAATTTTTCCAGAAGTGACATGCTTTATAAGACAAAACGCATATCATTAGATATTTATATTTCATCTCAAGATCTTCTCATTCTATATGAAATTTACCAGGGATAGATTAGGAGCAATGTTACTTAGTTATATTTTAATACGTATCACGCTATTATTTTACCAGGGAAACAGATAATATAACCAAAGACTGGATTTTCATACCGAAGTGGAAAGGGCTATAGAATTTTAATCTGAAGCAGAATTTGATAAATATTTTTTTCTGGGAATTGTTTTATATATTTTAAAGTGAGATGACACTGGTACTGTTAATCAGTAGCATAGCTAGTGTTTAATTATTTCACATTGCTTTAGTATTTAGGCTTTCAATATATTCAATTTTTGTTTGTTTTCTAAGTTTTTGCTGTATTATTTATGTTTTTCTTTTTTTCTCTCTCTCTAATGAAAGATAGTTACCAATAAATTATCATTATTTTTGCGATTCTTATTTTTAAAAATACAACTTACGTTATATCTTTGTCAATATCCATATTATTTTTATAATATAATGTTTAATATAAACATTTAAAACTTACATATACAATTATGAACTATATAAAACTAAAAACTATAGATTACAAAGCATTAAAAATTCTAAATCTTATCAAGGCATTGGTATAGCTACATTCTATTAAGTTTTGATATGTCATTTTTATTATATCAAGTTTAGTACATTCTCTAATTTTCTTTATAATTTTTTCTTTGACTCATAGATTATTTTAAAGTGTATTGTTGAATATAGAAATAGCTGGACATTTTTAAGCCATGATTTTGTCATAGACTTTTAGCATCTACAGTGAGAAGAAATATACTTTGCATTATTTCCATTTCAGATATTTGATGAGTTTGGTTTTATGGTTCATCATATGATTATTTTTTATAATGAATCCACAGGGAATTAAAAAGGAAAATATTGTGCAAGTAGTAAAGTGAACAATTCATGTCCTTTATGTCAATATTTTTAATCATACTGTTAAAACATCTATATTCTCACTAATTCTATTGTCTTTTTCTTGTAAGTTATTAAAACTTTTTTTTTAATCAACTACAATTTTAACTTTGCAATTTTTTCTTTTTATTCTCCAGGAAGGTTGAAACAGAATAGTGACTATTGAAGGAGGAGAAAAACTCCTAGCACAGAAACACAAAAAAAGCTGCAACACACCTTGAATTTATTATTAGAGTTTGCCTGTCCTATGTGTTCTCCAAATAGAAAGACAATAAATAGCAGCTCAAGTTAAATTTGGAAGATTAAAAAAAAAATTCATTGGACTAGATAAGTTAATTATTAAACAAAAAGAGTTTTGTGGTTTTTTTCTAACTAGAAATGACGGAAAAACTTTTTATTTCATAACAGTTACAAAAAATTCACGGATCATTCTTTTTTTTTTTT
>NW_012098321.1:3087291-3091660 GCF_000951045.1 Mandrillus leucophaeus
TCTACATTCGATTTTTTTTTTTTTTTTTTTGCTTTCATTTCTTGCTTCTTGGCTTTTTTGAATGCTTGTTCTACCCAAGTCAAACCTACTGAAAAAGGAATAATTCTGCAAAGTATATTAGGGCAGTATACTTTGCTGAGCAGTGTGGGTTACAAAATAAAGGAAAGCTGGGGATAAATAATCCTGCAAAAGATACTTCTGCAGAGCACTAATAGAGCAACTGAAGTTTTTTTCTAGTTTTCCCTGCTCATGATCTCTGCTTTCACTCTGTATACCTTACGCTTGGTAGTACAGTAGTATTCTTGACCTTGCTAGAAAAACCCTTTACAGATAAATAATTCATTTACTTCTGATAGATGGCTAACAATAACTAGTTAGCTTCAAATTTGTTCAGACTTCCTAATGCTTAACAGTTGTCCGTGACTATCCAGTTTCACAACATTATTATTTTATAATGGTGTGACTATGGCCACATTATTTTGTAGGGGAAAATCTTAATAAGTGAGCTACTTCTCTCTTTAGGTCACTGTTTTACATGATCATAAAATTTACTATTGACATTAAGAAAAGTATGCTAGCTAATTATTTTGCAAATTAGTTGATGCAGTTTCTTCATAGGGTCATAGGTCTTCATATTTTAGTGTGTTTTTGCAGTGGCTGGTACTGGTTTTCCCTTTTCATATTTAGTGCTTCCTTCAGGAGTTCTTGTAAGGCAGGCCTGGTAAGCAACTTCAGCAAAGTCTCAGGATACAAAATCAATGTGCAAAAATCACAAGCATTAGTACACAAATAATAGACAAGCAGAGAGCCAAATCATGAGTGAACTCTCATTCACAGTTGCTACAAAGAGAATAAAATACCTAGGAATACAATGTACAAGGGACAGGAAGGGCGTCTCCAAGGAGAACTACAAACTGCTGCTCAAGGAAATAAGAGAGGATACAAATAAATTTAAAAAAAAAAAAAAATCATGCTCGTGGATAGGAAGAATCAATATCATGAAAATGGCCATACTGCTCAAAGAAATTTTTAGATTCAGTGCTATTCACAGCAAGCTACCATTGCCGTTTTTCACAGAATTAGGAACAACAACAACAAAAAAAACGACTTTACATTTCACATGGAAACAAAAAAGAGCCTGTGTAGCCAAGACAATCCTAAGCAAAAAAAACCAAAGCTGAAAGCATCATGCTACCTGACTTCAAACTATACTACAAGGTTATAGTAACCAAAACAGCATGGCACTGATATCAAAACAGACATATAGACCAACGGAACAGAACAGAGGCCTCAGAAATAACACTACACATTCACAACAATCTGATCTTCAACAAACCTGACAAAATCAAGCAATGGGGAACACTTTTTTAACAAGCAGTGCTGGAAAAACTGGCTAGCCATATGCAGAAAACAGAAACTGGAACCCTTCCTTACACCTTATACAAAAATTAACTCAAGAAGGATTGAAGACTTAAACATGAAACCTAAAACCATAAAAACCCTAGAAGAAAACCTAGGCATACCATCCAGGACATCGTCATGGGCAAATACTTAAAGATCAAAATACGAAAAGTAACTGCAACAAAAGCCAAAATTGACAAACAGGATCTAATACAACTAGAAAGCTTCTGCACAGCAAAAGAAACTATCATCAGAATGAACAGAAAACCCACAGAATGGGAGAAAATTCTTGCAATCTATCCATCGACTGAGAGCTAATATTCAAAATCTACAAGGAACGTAAACAAATTTACAAGAATAAAACAATCCCATCAAAAAGTGGGCAAAGAATATAAACAGACACTTCTTCAAAGAAGACATTTATGCAGCCAAGAAACATGAAAAAAAGCTCATCATCACTGGTTATTAGAGAAATGCAAATCAAAATCACAATGAGATACCATCTCATGCCAGTTAGAATGGTGATCATTAAAAAGGCAGGAAAGAACAGATTCTGGCGAGGATGTGGAGAAATAGGAATGCTTTTGCACTGCTGGTGGGAAAGTAAATTAGTTCAACCACCATGGAAAACAGTGTGGCTATTCCTCAGTGATCTAGAACCAGAAATACCATTTGACCCAACAATTCAATTACTGGTTATATAACCAAAAGATTATAAATCATTCTACTATAAAGACACCTGCACGCATATGTTTATTGCAACACTATTTACAATAGCAAATACTTGGAACCAACTCAAATGTCCATCAATTATAGACTGGATAAAGAAAATGTGGCACATATATACCATGGAATACTATACAGCCATACAAAAGAATGAGTTTATGTCCTTTGCAGAGACATGGATGAAGGTGGAAACCATCATTTTCAGCAAACACAGGAACAGAAAACCAAACACCATATGTTTTCACTCATAAGTTGGAGTTGAACAATGAGAACAAATGGACACAGGAAAGGTAACATAACATACCAGGGCCTGTTGGAGGCTCAGGGGGAAGGGGAGGGAGAGCATTAGGACAAATACCTAATGCATGCTGGGTTTAAATCCTAGATGATGGGTTGATAGGTGCAGCAAACAACCATGGCACATGTATACCTACGTAACAAACCTGCACTTTCTGCACATGTATTAAATTATACATGTATTAAATTATACATGTGCAGAAAGTGCAGGTTTGTTACATAGGTATACATGTAAAATTAAAGTAAAATTATTTAATAACAATAATAATAAAGAAGCAAATTTAAATTCATTGAATTAATTCTTTAGCAAGTCAGTTTGGGTATAAGTGTGGTGATCTGTTTTGTACTCATTATGACAATTTTTTTTTCTTTTTACATGTTTAAAACATCACTACGACTTATGCCCATCAAATGTTTCAAGAGGCTGATTAATTTTTTATATTATTTAATGCTTAAATGTTTAGAGGGTTCAAATTTTTAAATGCATAGTTTTGTTTAATACTTAATAATTTAGCTTTTTATTTGATATTAAGTTTATGAAAGCAGTGTGTACTTAGAGAAGTGTTAAATGTTTTAAAAATAATCATCAGACAATAAAAAAGTCCAAACAAAATAAAATGTATGTTATTTAAAAATTTGGTATGGCATGAGTTTATGTATCCACTTAATTTAGAAGCCAAATTGAATCGTCAAAGGTTAGGTTCAATAAGTATGGTCTTGAAACTGAAATGCAGGGTTTCTTTGAACCCAATAAAAGTGTAATATGATTTATTAAGAGAGATTTTTCTTGCTGATATTATCCAAAGGGAAGCACTCTAATCTTATCTTGCCCCATCAATAAGCCAAGGAGAAATAAACAAAAAATAAAATTAATGGCAAGAATTATCATACCCTTTGTGTGTCAACCTCCAAAAGTCACATTGAAGTTTGAGTAAAAAATATGAACTTTACCATCCCTTAGCATTTAGTTTTATTTCTTAATGAAATCATTTTAAAAGAGCCAATTCTTATTGCCAAGTTTTATATTTTCTCTATAGAATAAAACACAAACTTCCACTAAGCTTTTTCTTCCCCAACTTTCCTTTTTTATCCCATGTGTAGCTTCCATCAAAATGCGACACCTCTTTCAACAGAGATGTGAATTCACACAGAAACATCACTTTTGTTCCCCTTTAAAAACCTACTTTTGGTTGTGAACTACTTTGACAAGAAGTTGTCTCTGTGCTCAGTGTCATCTATTTACCTCACTATTAGCCCTCATAATTCATTTAAAATGTTGCCTTAAGACTAATAAAAGTGAATTTTTAATGCTGGTAAATTTATTTTACAATAATCTAGAAAAACATCTATTTTGTAAATCCCAAATTCTCTTTATCAGTAAGACTTTTCTCTACTTCAATCACCCTGGATTCCTATAGCATTCCTTCAATTATAAACCCATTATATATTTCCACTTATAAATATTGGGAATATATTGTATTTGCTTTAGGTAATATTCTAGAACAAAGAACTTGGTGATAAACAACCCAGGAATTATATTTTCACTGGGTATGAGCAGTGGGGAGGAAAGAAAACCAATCAATGAATAGTACATTTTTATTTAACATTTATAATCTTTCTTTCTCTAGTTCAATTTCTTACTTTTTTTATACAGTTATTTTAAAATTCTGAATCTCAGCCAGGTGCTGTGAATCTTGCCTGTAATTCCAGTGACTCAGGAGGCTGAGGCAAGAGGATCACTTAAACCCAGGAGTTGAAAGCTTTGGTGAGCTGTAATGTGCCACTGCACTCCAGCCTGGGTTACAGTGAGACTTCGTCTCAAATTCTTCTTAATTATGAAGTCTTCTCTGATTTTCATTAATTTTGATGACCTTGACAGTTGCAAGGAGGAATGTTCAAGTATTTTGCAGAATGTTCCTCACTGAGGGTTTTTATATATTATATA
>NW_012098321.1:3092115-3095765 GCF_000951045.1 Mandrillus leucophaeus
GAGGAGCTGGGACCACAGGCGCCGCCACCACGCCCGGCTAATTTTTTGTATTTTTAGTAGAGACGGGGTTTCACCGTGTTAGCCAGGATGGCCTCGATCTCCTGACCTCGTGATTCGCCTGCCTCGGTCTCCCAAAGTGCTGGGATTACAGGCGTGAGCCACCGCGCCTGGCAGGATCCCACTCTAATGTTATCATAAAGTAAGGAATAATCAGATACTAGAACATCATAGTCTTGTACATGTAGTGGAAGTTAAACTATAAAGTTAATCAACATTTTTGATATAGTTATCACTTAGTTAAATCTGATATACAATTCTATATTCATCTTATTTGAACTTTCATGGCATTGACTGCACTGACAATTTTGTTTTAGATTACACAATACCACACTGTCTTGATTTTTCTCTTATAATTCTGGCCAGATTTATTTTTATTCTTTTATTTGAATAACATATTCAGTTTTCCACAGATATTATATTATAATTTCTATTAAGAACTAGCAATAAGTGCCTGCAATCCCAGCACTTTGGGAGACCGAGGCGAGCGTATCACGAGGTCAGGAGATCGAGACCATCCTGGCTAACACGGTGAAACCCCATCTCTACTAAAAATAAAAAAAATTTAGCCAGGCGTGGTGGCGGAGCCTGTGGTCCCAGCTACTCGGGAGGCTGAGGCAGGAGAATGGCGGGAACCCGGGAGGCGGAGCTTGCAGTGAGCCCAGATCGCGCCACTCACTCCAGCCTGGGCCACAGAGCGAGACTCCGTCTCAAAAAACAAAGAACTAGCTTTAAGTCCAGTTGTTGCCACTTTGCTAAACATGTGTCTTTCTGTCTGGCTTCTTTTAAAATTGCTATTGGTTTTGGTGAAACAATTGTTTTATCCTTACGTACTTCTGTATGATTTATTATTTATTTTTATTTATATTTCATGGAGTTGACACATCTTAATTTTTATTGATTCTTTACTGAAATATTCATGAGGCTAATAATACTGTTTTCTTCTTTAGGGTTGTAATTTCAGTGCCTAGAATACATTTTGCAGAAAATAAATATCCATTAAATATTTCATGGAACATTTTTTAGTGACAGTGTGATGAAGTTTAAAAGTTAGGTACTGGATTGTACTCTCTATGCATCTATATTTTTCCTTTGGTCAGACTGACTTATGGTGGTATGGAATATATCATATATATGCTGATTTTTCTTGTAACTGAAAACTTTTTAAATGTCGTAACTGGAACAGATCATCTTAAATTTAACGTTGTATTACAAGCCTTTGTCAAACCCATTGGACTCAGTACCCTGTAATGTAGAAGAAAACTAGTTGTGGATACTCAGGAAGCACTCATAATTGCATAGTACCAAGGCAATTGCACGTGTCTAGTCATTGATAAATATCCTATGAACATTGTAGCAAGTTATGCTATTGGCCCCATAAGTAATTGAACCACAAACTCAAATATAATGCAGGTAATTTTGGCATTTTATTAAAATTTGAATAATGTTAAATGCTATTTTACATATTCCAATTCTAATTTAAAAGCTATGGCTAAGTTAATTTTGAGTTTAATTCTAATTTAAAAATTCTAATTCTAATTTGAATTCTAATTCTAATTGTAAATTCAATTTTGATTTAAATACTTTTAATCTACTTCAGTTTTTTTCTTGACTACTTTTATCTGCTTTTCTAATTATACCTATATTAGATTTTTTTGTCTCTTTAGTTATGTGTTTAGTTATCATTGTTTTCATTTTCTTTAAAATCCCAGAAAAAGTTCTTGAGCTAATTGACTAAATTTTCAAAACAGTTTTCTGCTTTATTACATAGATTGTCTTTTTTTTTTGGACTACTGCATGTAGTCTTTTATAATTTTGAAGAGTTGTTTTTTCTGAAATATTTGAGTCCTCTCAAGTTTCAATAAAATATGGCTTATAAATTTTTGAAAGTATAGTTTATTATTACAATACAAATCTGTTTTTCTGGGTGATAGTAATTCTTATATTTTAAAAATGATTCCCTACCTTTTAAGATTAATCTTTTAATAATTATATCTGCTGTTTCTGGCTCTCCTTTTACTTCAGACCTTGAAAGAGAACAAAGTTCTATTATTGGTATTGGGAATTTTCAGAAAAAGATATGAAATTCTCTTAAATGTTTTCTTTCCGGTGAATAAGGTAAAATTTTTACATTCTACAAAACTGTACTTTGCTAGATTATAGGATGCTTGGCTCTAGATTTATGCAATGAACTATGAAAAGAAAAATATTTATTGTTTTTGTGGACATCCCAGTTGTTGAAGACACTACTTATTCCTTCAAATGAAAGGGAACGGTTTAGGTTTATTTTCTTATATTTGCTTCAAATGGGAAGGGTTACAGTATGTTTTATTCTACATTCGATTTTTTTTTTTTTTTTTTTTGCTTTCATTTCTTGCTTCTTGGCTTTTTTGAATGCTTGTTCTACCCAAGTCAAACCTACTGAAAAAGGAATAATTCTGCAAAGTATATTAGGGCAGTATACTTTGCTGAGCAGTGTGGGTTACAAAATAAAGGAAAGCTGGGGATAAATAATCCTGCAAAAGATACTTCTGCAGAGCACTAATAGAGCAACTGAAGTTTTTTTCTAGTTTTCCCTGCTCATGATCTCTGCTTTCACTCTGTATACCTTACGCTTGGTAGTACAGTAGTATTCTTGACCTTGCTAGAAAAACCCTTTACAGATAAATAATTCATTTACTTCTGATAGATGGCTAACAATAACTAGTTAGCTTCAAATTTGTTCAGACTTCCTAATGCTTAACAGTTGTCCGTGACTATCCAGTTTCACAACATTATTATTTTATAATGGTGTGACTATGGCCACATTATTTTGTAGGGGAAAATCTTAATAAGTGAGCTACTTCTCTCTTTAGGTCACTGTTTTACATGATCATAAAATTTACTATTGACATTAAGAAAAGTATGCTAGCTAATTATTTTGCAAATTAGTTGATGCAGTTTCTTCATAGGGTCATAGGTCTTCATATTTTAGTGTGTTTTTGCAGTGGCTGGTACTGGTTTTCCCTTTTCATATTTAGTGCTTCCTTCAGGAGTTCTTGTAAGGCAGGCCTGGTAAGCAACTTCAGCAAAGTCTCAGGATACAAAATCAATGTGCAAAAATCACAAGCATTAGTACACAAATAATAGACAAGCAGAGAGCCAAATCATGAGTGAACTCTCATTCACAGTTGCTACAAAGAGAATAAAATACCTAGGAATACAATGTACAAGGGACAGGAAGGGCGTCTCCAAGGAGAACTACAAACTGCTGCTCAAGGAAATAAGAGAGGATACAAATAAATTTAAAAAAAAAAAAAAATCATGCTCGTGGATAGGAAGAATCAATATCATGAAAATGGCCATACTGCTCAAAGAAATTTTTAGATTCAGTGCTATTCACAGCAAGCTACCATTGCCGTTTTTCACAGAATTAGGAACAACAACAACAAAAAAAACGACTTTACATTTCACATGGAAACAAAAAAGAGCCTGTGTAGCCAAGACAATCCTAAGCAAAAAAAACCAAAGCTGAAAGCATCATGCTACCTGACTTCAAACTATACTACAAGGTTATAGTAACCAAAACAGCATGGCACTGATATCAAAACAGA
>NW_012098321.1:3098665-3143641 GCF_000951045.1 Mandrillus leucophaeus
ATTTATATATTGTATATATAAATAATATATGAATAGGATTATATTTATGGAAAAGTAGTCAAAGCATCACAGAGAAGAGCATTTCCATTGACTCCATACCCAGTTTCTACAATTATTAACATCTTATGTTAGTATGGTACCTTACATACATTTACTACAATATCAATACATTATTAGATTAGTACCATCCATGCTTTATTTAGAAATTTTAGTTTTTACCTAATATCTTTTTTCTGTTCCAAGACCCCATTTAGGATATCTCTGTGTCCTTAGTTTTCATGTTTCCTGAATTCTTCTTAATTAAAAAAGCTTCTCTGATTTTCATTGATTTTGATGACCTTGACAGTTGGAAGGAGTAACGTTCAACTACTTTGTAGAGTGTTCCTCACTGAGGATTTTCTCACGTTTTTCACATGATTAGATTGGGGTTATGAGTTTTTGGAGGAAGACTGCAATGGTAAAGTGTTACTTGCAACATATCTTAAAACGGGTACATACTATCAACTTGACTCATCACTGTTGTTAACCTGGCTGAGGCAGTGTTTCTCAGGTTTCTCTACTGTGAAATTATTATTTTCCCCACACTTTTATATTGTACTCTTCGTCAGAGTGATAGTATCATTATTGATATAGTAGGGAGTTACAATCTAATGAAGGATGCCCTAATGAAGGAAAAAGTATTTGCATAAATTGCTTATTCTGCTTCAATTTTTTCAATCATTCATTTTTTTATATAAATATAAACTCAGGAATATTGATTTTTCTATTTTTGGCTATAATTCAATACTATTTTTTTTCCTCAAATTTTTGTCTTTTGGGAGCTCTTTCAGTTGTTTCTTGTGTTGCTTTGACATACCTTCATCACTGTAGGTATTCTTTTTTTTCGCACTTCCATACTTTCTAGCATGACAAGATGCTCCACGTTCACTTTGTGTACTTCCTGCTCCACCGTAAAACATTTCTTCACGAATCTCTGGTTACTTGTTTTATTTTTGTTGCAATTTTTTTGAGGATAATATTAGAAACCAAGGGCTGTATTCCAGATCTATTAAATGCTAATTACTACAGAGATGTTTTTGCTTCACAGTCATCTAAGTTACAGAGCAAAGGAATACATATGTGTTTCTTATCCTGTCTATAAATACTTTTATATGTATCCATATATTCCTACATTAAGCTAAACATCAATTTATACTGATGTTTCCATCTAAAATTTATTAGATTGTATAATTCTATCAATAACAATTGCCCATGTTCAAATTTTTAACACCATATACCTCTTCCAACTATTTTCCTGGTTCCCCATGCCCACCCTTAGAGTATGTATTAGCCACAGTAAACTAAATTTATTTTATAAAACTTGTCTAAGAAATATGTATGCAATATTTTCTCAAGTTAAAACATTATTTTATTTACTGCAGGTTCAAAACCTTATCATTTATTCTTATTTATATGTCATTCTCAGGTTAAATACAAGGATCATGCTTTTTTCTTTTTCTCCCCAAAATTGAATGCTTCTGCTATATCTTTGCAGACCTACTACAGTAAACATTCTATATTATGTGTTGCTTCCTTAATCTTCTATCTTCCACACCATACTGTTAACTTTGTAACAAAAGGTCCTTTTGTATCTGGTTAATCATTGTATCCCATAAAACATATTAAAAAATTAATACACTAAAATGTTAAATAAATAAAAATGTAAACTTTTTAAAATTAATAAGTTTTGGTCTGTGTTCATATCCTACCCTTAACTAGACAAGTGATTTAAAAAATTGGTATATCAGAATTCTGTTAAAAAAAAAATGTTATATGGGAAGATTTTTAAGAGACGTGCTAAGCTTTCCTTTCTGATAAAAGTAGAATGCCTTTATTCAGACCAGTTCCTCTACAAAAGCAGGAAAGTTGGATAAGTATAAAAAATGTGTTAGAAGATACAGAAAAACGGCAGCAAGCACTTGACTATTCAAGATTCTGCAGAGTAAAAGCTCAGGGAAATGAACACAGCATTTGGCAGCACATATTTCTTTGAAGCTTTGCCAAGTCAAGACAGGCCACTAAGAACCTAGAATATGAATAAAGCTTTCCTTAGACTCAAAGATAGATGGAAAATTTAGGATTGCATTGTCAACAAAAGTGGCAGATCTGCTAAATACCCAAGAATTTTCAGTTCAAACCTACAAGGGCTATGATATGGGAATAGAGGTGAACATGAAATAGTCTAGCCTTAACAAAGAATGAAGCATAGCTTCAAATACTCAGTTACTGATTAGACTAAGTCAATTTTCTGCTACACCAACTTGCTACAAGAAGCAAAGGAAATGTTCTCTGTAGAAAAATAATATGATCACGAGCTGTTAATTTTCTTTCTCTTTCTTGTTAAAGCCATAAAAAGATATCTCTTGGATCTTCACCATGGAAACCTGGTAATTTCCAAGAAGGAGGTAAAACTCATGAAAGTAGTTTCCCCTAATTCTGTCATGCACTGGAGTTATACTCTAACACACTTTGATTCAAATGCAATTAAATTAGAAATAAATAACAACAGAAAGTAGAAAATTGTGCAAATACAGATTAAACACATCCTTCTAAAGAACCTATAGGTGAAAGAGTTTTAATAGAATTTTAAAATGTATCCACCTTACATACTGTCTATATACATCTGTACTTACATATATATTATATATGTACAGGTATAAAGGGAATAAATTCAACCATCACAGATTGAAAGCTTGAATTTTTTTAAAAAAAGCTTTTGTAGTGATCATGGATAGACTTTTTTCTAGCCATTATTGTCTAAAAGAAACTGTACAACTATATACAGAGTATTTATATTGACTAGGCACTATAAATAATCTAGAGATTATTCGAATTTTATGGGAGGATGTGCATAAGTAATTTGCAAATACTACACCATTTTATAAAAGAAACTTGAACATCTACAGATTTTGGTATTTTTGGGAGGTACTGGAACTAATCTCCCATGGATGTCAAGAAACAACTGTAGATAGATAGGTACATATGTACATACATAGATGATTGATTCATTGATTGATAAATACAAGAGGAGTCTCTTACCAGCAAAGTAGAACAAGCAGAAGAAAAATTTAGTAAGCTTGAAGACAGGCTATTTGAAAATAAACAGTCAGTAGAGATCAAAGTAGAAAGGAAAAGGATAAAATAAACTCACAAGTCCTAAAAAGTGCCCTCAAATTAATAGATTTAAGAGTTATTGGCCTTAAAGAGGATGTAGAGAGAGATACAGAGGTAGAAAGTAAATTCAAAGAAATAATAAGGGAGAACTTCACAAACCTAGAGAAAAATGTTGATATTCAAGGACAAGAAAGTTATAGAACATCAAGCAGATTTATATAAAACAAGACAACCTCAAGACATTTAATAATCAAATTCCCAAAAGTCAAGTATAAAAAAGACCTATAAAACAGAAATAGAAAAGAAACAAATAATATAGAATGGAACTCCAATAAGCCTGGCAGTAGACAATTCAGTAGAAATCATACAGGTTAGGAGAGTGTCAGGACATCACATATATAAAGTGTTTGGAAAATTTTTTTATCCTAAAATAGTATATCCAGCATAAATATCTTTCAAACATGAAGGACAAATACAGTGTTTCGCAGAAAAACAAAAATTAAAGGATGTTATCAATACCAGACCTGTTCTATAAGAAATTCTAAAGGTAATTCTTCAATATGAAAACAAAATTGTTAATGAGCAATACGAAGTAACGTCAAGTGCAAAACTCACTGGTAATAGTTAACAGACAGCCACAGAATATTATAACATGATGATTGTAGTGTGAAATTACTCATATGTTGAGTAGAAAGACTAAAGATGAACCTATTAAAGTTATAACTACTACAACTTTTCAAGATAGAGACAGTACAATAAATAGAAAAATAAAAAGCTAAAAAGTGGGAGAAGGAAATGAAAGTAGAGAGCTTTTGTTAGTTTTATCTTTCCTTATTTGTATGTGTCTGTGTTTGGTTTATGCAGGCAGTGTTTTCATCAGTTTAATGGATTATGAGATATTTGCAAGTCTCATGGTAATCTCAAATTTAAAAAAAAAAAAAACTACCAAATATTCACAAAACTAAAAAGCAAGAAATCTAAAGATATAATCAGAGAAAACCACTTGACTAAAAAGAAGACAGGATGAAGGAAAGGAGGAAGAGAAGACCACAAAACAACATATATATATCTCCTTAGAAAGGATGCAGAGAGAGAGACACAGAAAGTATATTCAAAGAAATAATAAGGAGGACTTTCCAAACCTAGAGACAAATATATATATATGGCAGGAGTAATTGTGTACTTACAAATTACAAAAATGAATGTAAATGGACTAAACTCTTGAATCAAAAGTAAGAGTGGCTGAGTAGATTAAAAAAACCAAACAAACAAAAAAAACAAGACTCAACAATCTGTTGCCTACAAGAAACACACTGCACCTATAAAGACATACAAAGAAAAAAAATAAAGGGATTGGAAAAAGATATTCCATGCAAATGGAAACCAAAAAAGAGGAGAAAAAGGTATATTTATATCAAACAAAATATATTTTGAGAAAAAATATACAAAGAGAGGAAAAAATTATATAATGATAAAGGGGTGAATTCAGCAAGAAGATATAACAATTTTAAGTATTTATGTACCTAACACTGGAGCACGTAGATATATAAAGCAAAGATTATTAGAGCTGAAGAGAGAGTTAGACACCAACACAATAGTAACTTAAACACCCAACTGTCAGTATCAGAGAGAGCATCTATATAGAAAATCAAAACAGAAACACTGGACTTAATTTGCACTATAGATTCACCATGTGCATCTAATTGATATTTACAGAAACTTTTATCCAGTGACTGCAAAATAAATATTCTCCTCAACACGTGGATTTTTTTTTTGTCTTTTTTTTTTTTTTTGAGACAGAGTCTTACTCTGTCACCCAGGCTAGAGTGCCATGGTGCAATCTTGGCTCACTGCAACCTCCGTCTCCCAGGTTCAAGTGATTCTCCTTCCTCAGCTTCATAAAGTGGGATTACAGGCATGCACTATGGTGCCTAGTGAATTTTTGTATCTTTAATAGAGACAGGGTTTTATCATGTTGGCAACACTGGTCTCAAACTCCCAACCTCAAGTCATCTAACCACCTCGGCCTCCCAAAGTGCTGGGATTACAGACATGAGGCACTGCACCCAGCCACATGGATCATTTTCAAGGAAATGCTGAATGTTACACCACAACACAAGTCTGAAATTCAAATAAAAATGAAAATCAAATTAAATATATTTTACAACCGTAATGGAATAAAACTAGATATCGGTAACAAGTGGAACTTTAGAAATTATACAAACACATATAAATTCAAGAATATATTCCTGAATGACCAGTGGGTCAATGTAACGGTTAATACTGAGTGTCAACTTGATTGGATTGAGTATTGATCCTGGGTGTGTCTGTAGGTCTGTTGCCAAAAGAGGTTAACATTTGAGTCAGTGGTCTGGGGAAGGCAGATACACTCTTAATTTGATGAGAACAATCTAATCAGCTGCCAGTAAAAAAAAAGCAGGCAGAAAAATGTGAAGAGGGGAGATGGGCCTCGCCTCCCAGCCTGTGTCTTTCTTCCGTGCTGGATGCTCCCTGACCTCAAACATGGGACTCCAAGTTCTTCAGTTTTGGGACTCGGACTCTCCTCACTCCTCAGCTTGCAGACAGACAACCTATTGTAGGGCCTTGTGATATTGTGAGTTAATACTTTACAAACTCATATATATTCATATATACATTTATAAACTCATACACACACACACACACACACACACCCCATTAGTCCTGTCCCTCTAAAATAACCTTGACTAATACAGATTTTGGTACCAGGAGTGGTTCTTGAGGAAAAGAGTATGAAAGATGGAGTTCTTTTATTGGTTTGGGGGTTTCTGGAGTTGGGTACTTAATATGGTTAGACTCAAAAATGCTAAGGACTCTATTTCTAATAGTATGGAAAACACTGATAGTCTTTGGTGTGAACTCTTTAGAGAGTTATTCAAAACAAATGCATTTGACATTCCTGACTCACTGCTTATGAGAGGCAAGTTTAGTGACTCTATACATAATATCTCTGACCATATGTGGAAAACCAAGTAACATAAAGAAGCTGGTTCGTTGCCACTAAGTTCAGTGGACAAAGTTATGGAAGAAAATATGAACTCAGGAATTCTGTCTCCTGGCTGCAGAAGCAGATACTGAGCCTCAAATCTGCTAAAATTCCCTGAGTGAGAGTCTTGATTCCTGTAGAGAAAGAGCTGAAATTGTGGGAAAACAGACACAAGCTCTTATAACTTGAGTAGGTGACGTGCAATGAAAAATGCATGCACAGCCTTGCCAGGTGTGTACTGTTAAGGTGAGGGCATTGATTGGAAAAGAATGGGACCCTACAATTTGTAACAGGGATGTGTGGGAGGATGCTGATGAAGCTGGGAACACTGCGTTTGCAAACTCTGAGGCATTTTTTTTTTTTGCCAGAAGCAGCAGCTTCCCCACCTCCAGGAGTGACAACATCCCCTAACTGACCCATGGTGCCATCAGCCTTTCCACCTTTGTCTGAGGAGATAAACCCTGCACTGCCTGAGGCAATGGTGATGGCCTCCCCTGAGGCAGCTGCCAGGGGAAATAATGTTGATTCTACTCAGGAGCTACCCCCAACACCTCTCTTTGCTTTGAGACCTGTAACTAGACTAAAGTCCCTGTGGATCCCTAGAGGTGAGGTTCAGAGTGTGATCCATGAGGAGGTGCACTACACTCAAAAAGAACTGTTTGAGTTCTCTAATTTACATAAACAGAAATCTGGAAAGACATGGGAATGAATATTAGTGGTATGGGATAATGGTGGAAGGAACATACAGTTGGATTAGGCTGAATCTATTGATTTGGCTCACTAAGTAGGGACTCTGCTTTTAATGTTGTAGCTCAGGGAGTTAAAAAAAAGGTTCTAATAGTTTATTTGTTTGGTTAGCTGAAATATGGATTAAAAGATGGCCCACTGTGAGGGAGCTGGAAATGTTTAATTTCCCTTGGGTAATTGAAGAGGAAGAGATCCAAAGGCTTAGGGAGATTGGGATGGTAGAGTAGATTAGTCACTTTAGACCTACTCACTCCAGCTGTGAGGGAACAGAAGATACACCCTTGACCAGTGCCTTGCAAAATAGATTTGTGAGGGCAGCACCTGCATCTTTCAAGAGGCCTGTAGTTGCTTTTCTCTGTATGTCAGATCTAATGGTGGGAACCACAGTCACTCAACTACAAAATTTAAATGCAATGGGAATAATTATATCCTGAGGTGGCAGGGGCCAAGTGGTAGCACCCAACTATCACAGGCAAGGTGGGAATAGCTACAGTAATGGACAGCAGAGGCAAAGTGGCAATCAGAATAGTCTGATTCATAAGAGCTCTGGCATTGGCTAATTAATCATGGTGTTCCTAGAGGTGAAATTTATAGGAAGTTCACTACATTCTTACTTAATTTATATAAGCAGAAAACATCTCAGTCAAATGGACAAAAGACTAATTTGAATTATAAAAACAGAGAATCATGGCCCCTCAATCATTTTCAAGACATGAGCCAGTTTACAGACCCAGAACCCCTTGAATGAAGGGGGGTCAGGGTCCCCTTGAGGAAGGACCCCAATACATTACCAACAATTTATGCAGTGAATCTTTCTCCCGTCCTTCCCCAAGGAGACCTTCAACCTTTTCCTAGGTTAACTGTGCATTGGGAAAAAGAAAATGGTCAGACATTTCAGGGGCTACTGGACACAGGCTCTAGCTGATGTTGATTCCAGTGGACCCAAGATGTCATTGTGGTCCTCCAGTTAAAGTAGAGTCTTATGGAGGTCAGGTAGTTATTGGAGTTTTAGCTCAGGTCTGACTTACAATGGCTCCAGTGGGTCCCCAGACTCATCCTGTGGTCATTTTCCCAGTGCCAGATGCATAATTGGGATAAACATACTCAAAAGCTGGCAGATCTCCCACTTTGGCTCCTTGACTTGTAGAGTGAGGGCTATTGCGGTTGGAAAGGCCAAATGGAAGCCATTAGAGCTGTCTCTACTTAGAATAATAGTAAATCGAAAGCAATATCACATCCTTGGTGGAATTCCAGAGATTAGTGTCACCATCAGGGATGTGAAAAATGCAGCAGTGGTGATTCCCACAACATCTCCATTCTACTCTACCATTTGGCCTGTGCAGAACAGATGGATCTTGGAGAATGACAGTGGATTATTGTAAGTTTAACCAAGTGGTGACTCCAATGGCAGCTGCTGTATCAGATGTAATTTCATTGCATGAGCAAATTAACACATATACTGGTACCTGGTATGCAGCCATTGACTTGGCAAATGCCGTTTTCTCCTTTCCTGTCCATAAGGCCCACAAGAAGCAGTTTTTAATCAGCTGGCAAGGCCAGCAATATACCTTCTCGTTCCTACCTCAGGGGTATATCAATTCACCAGCTTTTTGTCATAGTCTTATTCAGAGAGACTGATCATTTTTTGCTTCTGCAAGATGTCACACTGGTCCATTACATTGATGACATTATGCAGATTGCTTCCCGTGAGCAAGAAGTAGAAATGCACTGAACTTATTGGTAAGACATTTTCGTGCCAGAGGATGGGAAATAAATCTGACTAAAATTCAGGAAACTTCTACCTCAGTAAAATTTCTAGGGGTCCAGTGGTGTGGGGCCTGTCCAGATATTCCCTCTAAGGTGAAGGATAAGTTGCTTAATTTGGCACCTCCTACAGCCAACAAAGAGGCACAACGCCGAGTGGGCCTATTTGGATTTTGGAGGCAACACATTCTTCATTTGGGTGTGTTACTCTGACTCATTTATCAAGTGACCCAAAAGGCTGCCAGTTTTGAGTGGGGTCTAGAACAGGAGAAGGCTTTGCAACAGGTCAGGCTGCTATGCAAGATGCTCTGCCACTTGGGTCTTATGACCCAGCAAATTCAATGGTTCTTGAGGTGTCAGTGGCAGATAAGGGTGCTGTTTGGAGCCTTGGCAGGCCCTCATAGGTGAATCACAGTGAAAGCTAGAATTTTGGAGCAAGACTCTGCCATCTTCTGCAGATAACTACTATCCTTCTCTGAGACAGCTATTGGCCTGTTACTGGGCTTTGGTGGAAACTGAACGTTTGACTATTGGTCATCAAGTCATCATGCAATCTGAACTGCCTATCATGAACTAGGTACTTTCTGACCCATTTAGCCATAAAATGGGTTGTGCACAGCAGCATTCCATCATCAAATGGAAGTAGTATATAACTAATCGGACTTGAGGAGGTACTGAAAGAACAAGTAAGTTGCATGAGGAAGTGGCTCAAATGCCCATGGTCTCCACTCCTGCCACCCTGTCTTCTCTTTCCCAGGCTGCAACGATGGCCTTATGGGGAGTTCCCTATGATCAGCTGACAGAGGAAGAGAAGACTAGGGCCTAGTTCACATATGGTCCTGCATGATATTCAGGGACCACCCAAAAGTGGACTGCTGCAGCAGTACAGCCCCTTTCTAGGATATCCCTGAAAGACAGGGATTTATGTCATCAATGTTTTATAGTTTTTATTGTAGGGATCTTTTATTTATTTCGCTAATTTCTAGGTGTATTATTTTATTTGTAGCTATAATACATATGATTGCTTTCTTGATTTCTTTTTCCAATTATTCGCTGTTGGCATATAGAAATGCGCCTTGTTTTTGTATGTTGAGTTGGTATCGTGAAACTTTGCTGAATTTGTTTATCAGTTCTAATAGGCTTTTTTTTTTTTTTTTTTGGTAGACTCTTTGGGTCTTTCCAAATAAAAATCATATCATCTGTAAATAAGGATAATTTGACTTATTCCTTCCCATTTTGGATGCCCTTTTTTTTCTTGTCTCATTGCTCTAACTAGAACTTCCAGTACAATGTTGAATAATAGTCATAAAAGTAGGGATCTTGTCATATTTCTGATCTTGAAGAAAAGACTTTAGTTTTTTCTCTTTCAGTATAATACTAGCTGTGGGTCTGTCATACATGGGTCCAGAAATCGAGGGGAGGAAGTGGAAGTGGCTCCACTCATGATTACTCCTAGTGATCCACTAACAAAATTTTTACTTCCTGTTGTCAAGACATTACATTCTGCCAGTCTAGAGGTCTTAGTTCCAGAGGGAGGAATGCTGCCATCAGGAGACACAACAACAATTCCATTAAACTGGAAACTAAGATTGCTACCTGAACACTTCATGCTCCTTCTACCTTTAAGTCAACAGGTTCAGAAGGGAATTACAGTGATGGCTGGGGTGATTAACCCGGACTATCAAGATGAAATCAGTCTACTACTTCACAATGGAGGTAAGGAATAATATGCATGGAATGTAGGAGATCCATTAGGGTGTTTCTTAGTATTGCCATGCCCTGTGATTAAGGTCAATGGGAAACTACAACAGCCCAATCCAGGCAGGACTACAAATGGCCCAGACCCCTCAGGAATGAAGGTTTGGGTCACTCTACCAAAAGCAAAAAACAAAAAAACAAAACAAAACAAAACAAAAAACACCACCACCACCAACAACAAAAAAACATGACCTGCTGAGGTGCATGCTGAAGGCAAAGGGGATACGGACTGGCTAGTAGAAAAAAGTAATCAGTACCAGCTATGACCACGTGACCAGCTGCAGAAACAAGGACTGTAACTGGCATGAGTATTTCCTTTTTCTACCATCCACAGACTCACGAAACGCCTTATCCACCATCATGGTATTCCACACAGCATTGCTTCTGACCCTGGCACTCACTTTACAGGTAAAGAAGTGCAGTAGTGGGCTTATGCTCATGGAATTCACTGGTCTTACCATGTTGCCCATCATCCTGAAGCAGCTGGATTCATAGAACGGGGGAGTGGCCTTTGGAAGTCACAATTACAGTACCAACTAGATGATAATTGATAATTACAGTACCAACTAGACATAAATTGAACAGGAAACAAAAAAATTTAAAAGATATTCCATATTCATGGATTGGAAGAATCTAAATTGTTAAAATCTCCATAATACCTAAATCGATCCACTTATTTAATGCAACCTCTATCAAAATACTAATGACATTCTTCACAGCAATACAAAATAATCTTTAAATTTATAGGATTCCACAGGAAAAAAAAAATAGCCAAAGCCATCCTGACCAAAAATAATAAACCTGGAAGAATCACATTACTTGACTTTAAATTATACTACAAAGGTATAGTAAACAAAACAGCACGGTATTGGCTTAAAAATGGACACATAATCCAATAGAACAGAACAGAGAACTCAGAAATAAATCTACATTTCTACAGTGAACTGACTTTTTGACAAAGATACTAGGAACAAACACTGGAGAAAGGACACTCTCTTCAATACATGGTGCTGGGAAAACTGAATATCCACATTCAGAAGGATGAAACTATGCCCCTATTTCTCACCACATACAAAAATCAAATCAAAATTGATAAGAAGGTTAAATCTAAGAACTTAACCTATGAAACTACTAAATAAAATTATTGGGGAAACTATCCAGATCACTGGCCTGGGCAAAGATTTTTTGAGTAATACCCTACAAGCACAGGCAATCAAAACAAATATGGACAAATGGGATCACAGTAAGTTAAAAAGCTTCAGGATAGCAAAGGCAATAATCAACAAAGGGAAGCAACAACTCAGAGAAGAGCAGAAATCATTTGCAAACTGTACATCTTACAAGAGATTAACAACCATAATATATAAGAAACTCAACTCAACAGGAAAAACAAAAAAACAAAAACAAATAATCCAATTTTAAAAATGGGCAAAAGACCTGCATAGACATTTCTCAACAGAAGACATACAAATGCAAAACAGGTATATGAAAAGGTGCTCAACATTATTGATCATTAGAGAAATGCAAATCAAAACTAAAATGAGATACCATCACACTCCAGTTAAAATGACTTTTATCCAAATGTGAGGTGATAACAAACTCTGATAAAGATGCAGATAAAAGAGAACACTTTGTACACTCTTCTTGAGAACGCAAATTAGTACAACGATGGAGAACAGATTTAAGGTTAATTAAATAATGGAAAATATAGTTACCATATGATCCAGGAATTTTAGTGCTAGGTATCTGAAGTGGTCTCTTCACTCCCATGTTTATTGCAGCAAAATTAACAATAGCCAATATTTGGAAGCAACCTACATGTTCATCAACAGGTGACTGAGGAAATAAAATATGGCACATATACATGACGGAGTACCATTAGCCATAAAAAAGAATGGGATCCAGTCATTTGCAACATCATGGATGGAAATGGAGGCCATTATGCTAAGTGAATTAAGCCAGGTACAGAAAGACAAGCTTCTGATTTTCTCACTATTTGTAAGAGCTAAAAATTTAAACAATTGAGCTAATGGAGATAGAGAGGAGAATGATGGTTAACAGAGACTGGGAATAGTAGTGGGGAGGAGAAGTGGAATGGTTAATGGGTACAAAAGTGAAGTGAAATAGAAAGAATAAGATCTAGTATTAGGTAACACAACAGGGTTACTATAGTCAATAATAATTGCATATTTTACAACAACTGAAATAGTATAATTGGATTGTATATAAACAAAGAAAAAAATAATGCTTTAGGTCAGCGGTCACCTACCTTTTTGGCATCAGGAGCTGTTTTCTTGGAAGACAAATTTTCCATGGGTCGAGGCTCAGAGGGAAGATGGTATCAGGATGAAACTGTCCCTCCTCACATCATCAGGCATTAGGTGGATTCTCATAAGGAGCACACAACCTAGATCCTTCACATGTGAAGTTCACAATAGGGTTTGTGCTCCTATGATAATCCAATGCCACTGCTAATCTGACAGGAGGCAGAGATCAGGCAATAGTGCTTGCTCACCTGCTGTTCAACTCCTGCTTTGAGACCTGGTTGCAAACACACTATGGACAGGAACAGGATAATAGCCTGCGTTTGGGGATCCCTGCTTTAGGTGATGGATACCCAATTTTTCCTGATGTGATTATTACACATTGCATTCCTGTATCCAAATATCTCATGTACCCCATAAATATATACACCTACTATGTACCCATAAAAATTTAAAATAAAATTATTTTTTAAAGAAAATTATAGGAAAGATCAAATACATTTATTAATTAAATGGAAGTAGATTATCAGAGAGTTCTTTATCCTTTTTCTCTTCATGTTTCATAGTCTGAGGAGAAGGAAGAAGAGGAAGGTTTGTTCTTGCAGTCTCAGTGGTGGCAGAGGTGAAAGAAAATGTATGCAAAATAGACCTGTGTTGTTCAAAAGGCAACTGTACATTTTATGATGTTCACAAAACAAAATTGCCTGGCATTACATTTCTGAGATTCTATCCTTCTGCTAAGTGATGTATGACTACAATTTAAAAAGAAACAATAAGTGGAAAGATATCCATGTTTATAGGTCAGAAAAGTTAATATTGTTAGAATGTCCATACTGCACAAAGAAAGGTACAGAGTCAATGCAATAGCTATTAAAATTCCAAGGACATTCTTCACAGATTTAGAAAAAAAACATTCCCAAACTTACATAGAACCACAAAAGACCCTGAATAGCTAAATCCATCTTGATAAAGAAAAAACAAATATGGAGAAACTACCCTTTCTGCTGTCACACTATATTACAAAGTTATACTAATCAAGACAGTATTGAAAAGTGATGTCAGCAAGATAACGGATTAGGTCTGTTGGCATCATCCTTCTCTCTGACACACACACGGAAACTAGAAACTATTCAAAGACAAAAATACTACCTTGCATTAATCAGAATTCAGTATAGAGTTAAGAAATCCCCTGGGTGAACAGAATTGAGAGATGTATAATCTAATAGGAAAAATGGTCATTCCAGACTGCACCATGTCCTTCCCCAAACTGCTATCAGGGAACTCACAGAGATTTTTTTCTCTATACATGGCACACAGGTAAGAAGAGGGAATTGGAGCTTGATATTCAGTCTACCCATCAGTTTGAAAATCTTTGTGGGAAATTCTGTCTTGTCCCATTCCACAGGAACCTTTGGGAGTGCCAGCAGTGCTGAACCACCTAGGGTGAATCGGAGATAAATGTTGTAGCACTGGATTGCAGTGACTGATGTGTAAATTATGGTGGTTACTCTGACATCTAATTTGTGAGGACATCACATTCAATAGACAGTCTGGTCATAATAATGCTTCAGGGAATGCAGCCAATGAGAAGGTCCAAATCCCTGGCTGGATTTTTCACGGACATTTTGTGGAGAATTATTCTGGCCCAGAAACAACCAAAAGGTCAGAATTAAGGTCCAGTGTCTCCTTAAGTCCCCCCGAGAGTGGCAAACAATGGGAGGACAGCAATATAGTGCCAGGGCAGCAGTTTACTCCTGGTGTTTCCTATGAGTCTTTCTTAAACCAAGAACCTATGGGAGGGCAACAAATTAGTTGCAGAGCAGTTTTTAAGATTTTGATATTCACTATATGTTGGCCACTGATTGGGAAACAAGGACAGAGAAATCAGTTCGTTTCAGTGCAGCCATTTACTTCTGGTGCTCGCTGTAAATTATCTCTAGATTGGGAAGAAACAACAGGCAAGACTTTAAGTTTCCATACCTAGTAGTAGAGATCTAACATGACTAAAGAAGACTTACAAAAACTGGAAGAGTTCGCTGTCTCCTTAAAGGCATAGGCATCCACATAACGATGCAAAGACTGTGAAAACTCAAAGAAATAAAATACTACACACACACAAAAATGACAACAATTAGTCTCCATTAATGGATCCCCACAAAATTAACATTTATGAAATATCAGAGATTGAAGAATTATCCTCTTAAGAAAGTTCAAGTAATCACAAGAAAATATGAATAGAAAAAAGTAAAGTTGGAAAATAACCCAGGAACAAATTAGAACTTTAAAAAGAAATAGAAAAAAATTAATGAAATCCGTTAAATAAAGAATATGATAACTGAAATGGAAAACTCATTAGAAAGCTTTAACAGACGACATGAGAAAACAGGAAAGAATTAATGACCTTGAAAACAACACATATAAAATTACTTAGTCAGAGGAATAAAGATAAAAAGGAAGAAAAAAAGTGAGGAAGGCATAGAAAGCATACTTAAAAAAAAACAGTGTCAGTTGGGTGTGGTGGCTCATGCCTGTAATCCTAGCTCTTCGTCAGACCAAGGAGGGTGGATTACCTGAGGTCAGAAGCTAGAGACCAGCCTGGCCAACATGGTGAAACCCCATCGCTACTAAACATACAAAAATTAGCTGGCCAGGGTGGCAGGTGCATGGAATCCCACCTACTCAGGAGGTTGAGGCAGGAGAATCACTTGAACGCAGGAGGCAGAGGTTTGAGTCAGGTGAAATTATGCCATTGCACTCCAGCCTGGGCAATGAGAACAGGAAGGAAGGAAGGAAGGGAGGAAGGGAGGAAGGGAGGAAGGGAGGAAGGAAGGAAGGAAGGAAGGAAGGAAGGAAGGAAGGAAGGAAGGGAGGAAGGGAGGAAGGGAGGAAGGGAGGAAGGGAGGAAGGGAGGAAGGGAGGAAGGGAGGAAGGGAGGAAGGGGAAAAAAGAAAGAGTCATGGCCGGGTGCAGAGGCTTGTGCTTGTAATCCCAGCACTTTGGGAGGCCAAAGCAGGTGGATTACTTGAGGTTAGCAGTTTGTGGCCAGCCTGGCCAACATGGTGAAAATCCATCTCTACTAAGAATACAAAAATTATCCAGATGTGGTGGCAGATGCCTGTAATCCCAGCTACTTGGGAGGCTGAGGCAGGAGAATCACTTGAGCCTAGGAGGTGGAGGTTGCAGTGAGCCAAGATCACACCACTGCACTCCAGCTTGTGTGACAGAGGGAGACTCTGTCTTGAAAAAAAAAAAAAAAAGGTGTCTGAAAATTTTCCAAATATGGAGAAAGGCAACACCATTCAGGTACAGGAATCTCAGGAGTCACCAGTAAAACTCAACTGAAAGAGGAAATTCCCAAGGCACATCACAATCAAATTAGCAAAAATCAAAGACAAGAGAAGAATATTTAGACCAGCAAAAGAATAGAAATACATTATATTCAACAGAATCCCACCATGACATTTGGCAGATTTTTCAGTAAAAACACTGCAGGCCAGGAGAGAATGAGATGTTATATTCAAAGGATTAAAGAAAAAAAAACTGCCAATCCATAATGTGATACTTAGCAAAACTGTCCTTTGAGCATGACTAAGAGATAGCCTTTCCTTGAAAACAAAATCTGAGGGAATTCAAGAATGTTATACCTGTTTTATAAGAAATACATCAATGTAAAAAAATACACTAATGTGTTACATGAAAATATTTCAAAGCATGAAAATTACTGGCAAAATAAAAGACAAATTCTGAATGATTTAATACTGAAATTAGGGAAATTAAACCACTTATATCTTAAATATGGATACTAAAATACTAAACTGTTAAAATCAACCACAACTCCAACAATTGGTTAAAAGATAGGAAATATAGTAAATGAAAATTTAAACAGTTATAAGTCAAAATGTGGATACAAGTAGTATTAAAGTGTAGAGTTTGTTTTTGATAGTTTTCCTTTTGTTGTGATTAAAGATGTTATCATTTTAAAATAATGTATTATAAAAATTTTTGTAAGTCTCATGGTAACTACAAACCAAAAATCTGTAATGGATAAGCCAAAAATGAATAGCACAGAATCGAAACACATCACTATAGAAAATCAGTTAGCCACTATGAAAGATAGTAAAAGAACAAGGAAGGAAAAAGATGATAAAACAGTCAGAAAACAATTAACATTATGGTAGTAGTAAATCGGTGCCTATTAATAGTTACACTAAGTACAAATGGATTACATTCTTCTACTGAAAGACAGAGTGGTTTACTGAATAAAAACAAAAAGAGGCCCAACTATGCTGTCTAAAAGGAACTCACATAACCTATAAAGACAGACACAGACTGTAAGTGAAGAGATATAAGATGTTTCTTACAAATGGAAAGCATGAAAAGAGTGGGAGTACATGTATTATAAAATAAAATAGACTTTATCTTAATAACAATAAAAAGGTCATTACGTAATGATTAAGCAGTCAATACCGTAAGATAATACAATTGTAAATATATATGCATCTCACACTAGAGCACCCAAATATGTAAAACAAACATTAGTTGAACTAAATGGAGAGATTAACTGCAATAAAATAATAGTAGGGAACACCATCTCTCCACTTAATGTAGAGAACATCCAGACAGATGTAATCATTACATAAATTATCAGTTTTAGACTATACTCTAGACAAAAGGAACCTAATACATATGTACAAGATATTTCATCTAACCACAGCAGAATACAAATTTTTCTCAACACCACATGGAATGTTCCCCAGGATACACCGTATGGTGTAACAAAGTAATCCTTAACAATTTTTAAGATAAAATATATATCAAGTTTTTTTTTTCTAATCATATTGGAATGAAATGAAAAATCAATAACAAGAAAGTTGAAAATGGAAAATTCATAAAAATTACACAACATTCTCCTGAACAATGAATGGTTCAATGAAAACAAAAAGCTAAGATTTGAAATATTCTTCAGACAAATTCAAATGAAAAAAATCAAAATCTGAGGAATACAGTAAAAGCAGTTTGAAAAGAAAGTTTTATGGTAATAAATATCTACATAAAAATATAGAAAGACTTAAAATAATCAACTTAATGGCATACCATACCTCAAGGAACTAGGAAAACAACAGCAAACCAAATCCAAAATTAGTAGAAGGGAAGAAATAGTAAAGATCAGAGAAAAAAACAATGAAATTGAGAAAGATAATACAAAAGATGAACAAATCAAAAAGTTTTGAAAACCTTGATAGACTTTTTTAAACCTAAAAAAATATGAATAAGTTCCTAGACACATACAACCTAGCAAGAGTGAACCATGAAAAAATAGAAAAATCTCAGAAACAAATAACAAGTAACAAAATTGAAGCAATAGTAAAAAGTCTCCCATAAGAGAAAACCCCAGGATCTAATTTCAGTATCTTTGAAAAAAATTGATGAAAAAAAATTTTCAAACAAATAATAAATTTAACAGCTCATTTAAAATGATTTAAACGTTGCAAATTAAATTGAACAACACATTAAAAAGGATTAACCAATGGGTATAAGAATGGCCCAACAAACACTAATCAATAAACATAATACCTCAGATCAATAGAATGAAGTATGAAATACATATGATCATGTAAGTTGAAGTAGAAAAAAGCATCTGATAAAATTCAATAAAACTTTATGATAAAAGTGTTCAACAAATTATATATAGAAGGAACCTAACTAAACACAATAAGATCCATTTATGATAAACCCACAGCTAACATCATACTAAATGGAGAAAGGCTGAAAGGTTTTTTTGCCAAGAACTGGAACAAGACTAATATGCCCAGTCTCAGTACTCTTACTCAATGTAGTACTGGAAGTATTAGCCAAGGCAATTAGGCAGGAGAAATAAATAAAAGACATTCAAGTTGGAAAGAAAGCAGTAAGATTAGCCTCGTTTTCAGACGGCATAATTTTATATATAGGAAAACCTAAAGACACGACCAAAAAACTATCAGAACTGATAAACAAATTCAGTTAATTTGCAGAATAAAAAAAGGCCTACAAATATTAATAGTGTTTCCATATACCATCAACTAGCCAAAAAACAAATTAATAAAGCAATCTCATTTGCAATAACTTAAAAAAAAAAGCCTAGGAATAAATTTAAAGTAGTAAAAGATCTCTACAAAGAAACTAAAATATAGTAATGCAAGAAATTCAAGCGGACTCAAAAAAAAAAAGGAAAAACATCACCACATGTTAATGGTCTGAAACAGTTAACATTGTTAAAATGACAATAGTACCCAAAGTGTTTTACAGACTCAATGCTATCTCTATAAACATACTATTCTCATCCTTCACAAAAAGAGAAAAAATGTATTCTAAAATTAATATAGACTACAAAAGGCCTGGAATAGCCAAAACAATCATAAGCAAAAAGAACAAAGCTGGAGCCGTCATACTATGAGATTTCAAAATATGCTATAAAACTAAAGTAACCAAAACAGCATGGCACTAACATAAAAACAGATACATAGGCCAATGAAACAGACTATAAAACACAGACATAAATCCATGTATTTGCAGCAGACAGATTTTTGACAAGGACACTAAAAACATAAAATGGAGAGATATGGTCCCTTTAATAAATTATGCAGGGAAAGTTAGATAACAATATGCAGAATTATGAAACTAGACACCAGTATTTCACCACATACAAAAATAAAATCAAATTTGATTAAAGACACAATGTAAGATTCAAAACTATAAAACCACTAGAAGAAAATATAGTGGGAGTGCGTTAGAACAGTTACGTGAGAAAAACTTTCATGGTTTAGATCTCAAAAGCACAAGAAATAAAAGCAAAACCAGAAAAATGGTTTATGTCAAACTAAAGTGCTTCTGCAGAGCAAACAATCGACAGAGTAAAGAGACAACTTACACAATGTGAGAAAGTATTTGCAAACTATTCACCTCACAGGAAATTAATGTCTAGAATATGCAAGGATCTCAAATGATAGCAATAATAATAATAATAATCTTATTTTTAAATGTGCAAATGATCTAGAGACATTTCTCAAAGGAATGCATAAAAATGTCCAACAAACATATGAAAAAAATGCGCAACATCACTATTCATAAGAGCAATGTAAATCTAAACCATAATGGGATATTATGTGACCTTAATTAGAATGACTGTCATCAAAAATATCAGAAACACCAAAATAACAAATACTAGTATGGGTGTAGGAAAAAGGGAACATTTGTACTCTGTAGTGAAAATGTAAACTAGTAAAGTTATTTTGGAGGACAACATGGAAATTCCTCCAAATACTAGAAATAGACCTACCATATGATTCAGCAATCCCACTACTGGGCCTATATCAAAGAAAAAGAAAATCGATATATCAAAGTGATACTTCCCCCCCATGATTATTACAGCACTATTCACAATTGCCAAGATATGAAATCAATCTAAAGTGTCCATCAACAGATAAATGGATAAAGAAAATGTGGTATACACACAATGGAATACTATTCAGCCATAAAAAAATAGAAATCCTGATATTTGTAGCAATAAAGATGAGTCTGGAGGAAATTATGTTAAGTGAAATAAGCTACAAACAGAAAAGTAAATATTGCGTTTTCTCACTCTAATGTGGAAGAAAAAAAATGATCTCGTAGCATTAGGGAGTAGAAAATGGTTATTAGAACCTGAGGGGAAAGAGGATAGGAAAAGATTGATTAAAGGGCACAAAATTACATCTAGATAGGAGAAATAATTTCTAGTGTTTTGCAGCACTGTAGGAACATTATAGTTAACAATAATTTATTATATATTTTCAAACAGAAGAAAGTATTTTTAATGTTCCTAATATAAGAAATAATAAATTTTGAAGTGATGAATATGCTAGGTACACTAATTTGATCATTAAACATTGTATGTATAAAAACATGACTATGTGTTTTATTAACATGTATAATTACTGTGTGTCAATTTTTAAAAACTAAAAAGAAATAAAATGATCATAGTTTGAGGAGTCTTTGGTGGCTAGAATTTGTGGACCGAGTACTAGAGAGGTTGCAACTGCACAGACAGAAAACTCAAATATATGTGCAAGAGTTCATCAAGTTCTTGGCTAAGTGATCTCAGTGAGAGAAAACTTCCTGAATGTAGGGAAAGAATTATTATAAAGAAGACGGAGAACAATTCAGAGTTCTTAAACTGCCAGCGATAGCTTGTGGCCCCACCAGTTTAAATAGGAAGGCCTCATAAAATACAGAGGGTTGGGTAGAATATGCAAAGAGCTAACACTTTAGTGATAGGGAGAAATTAGCCCTAGACTAAAGGTTTCCTTGGATGTATTCTAACAAACCTTAAAGGCAAACACAGAAAAAATATGCTTATTCTAAGGGTCATGTGCACCAAAAAAAGTCCAAAATTATACATGGGAATTTTTTAAAAGACAGCAAGGAACAATGTAAAATCAAAACTGTTAAGCATTAAATGAAAAATTACCAGAGAAGCAAAGGAGCAATACCATATAACAACAAATTAGAGAAATTTTAATGAATGTGAACAGACCTATAAATGACGGAGATGACAAATACTATCAGAGTATGACATTAAAATGTTGATGAGATACATAGAAACTACAACAAAGTCCTAAGTGAGAAGTCTAGAGATTACATAATTATCTTAACTGAAAAAAATGCACCAACTGTATTAATAATATAATAGAAATTGGAGACAAATGGATAAACCCGATGACAAAGCCAGAGTTATTCAAAATGAAATAAAGACAGAAAATATATTAAGAAAAAATAAATGGACCATCAATGACCTTGGAGAAAAAGGCCCTACATATACCAAGTTGCACTCCCAAAAGAAACAAAGATGGCAAAAACTTGGAAGAATTAATTAATAAAATTTTTCAGATTTGATAATAATTATATACTCACAGGACTAAGAAAGTCAATGAACATTAAGCAGAAAAACCTGACAAAATGCCAAGACATGTTATGGCCAAAATTCTGAAAACCAGTGCAACAAGAAAATATTTCTTTATTTGTTTTTATTGATACATAATCGATACACATATTGTCAGGGAATGTATGATATTTTAATATATTCTTATAATTTGTAAAGATCAAATCAGTGTAATTAGGAATCCCATCATCTTAAATATTTCTTTTCATACTGCAACGAATTTTTAATTATTATTTTCCAGCTATTTTGAAATATACAACAGATTAATGAAAACTATAGTCACCCTAATTATCTATAAGACACTAGATCCTATTTGTTCTATCAAACTGTATATTTGTACCTATTAATCAAATTCTCTTCAACCATTCTTACCCCTACTCTTCCCAAGCTCTGCTAAACAGTAATCTACTCTTTATCTTCATAGGATTCACTTTTTTACCTCCCACGTATTAGTTAGTACATGCAGTATTTGCCATTCTGCACTTGGCTTATTTCCCTTAACATAATGGCCACCATCCATGCTGTCTCATCTGTGTGGCTCCAAATGACAGGATTTCATTATTTTTAATGATGAGTAATATTCCATTGTGTGTGTGTGTATATATCACATTTTCTTTTTCTATTCATTAGGCTGATTCCATATATTGGCTATTGTGAATAATGCTACTATAATGGTGGGAGTGCTTATATCTCTTTGATATACGAATTTCCCTTCTTTTGGTTGTACATCTAGTGTGGAGTTGTTGGGTCATATGATAGTTCTATTTTTAGTTTTTGAGGAACTTCCACCGAGTTTTCCACAGTGGCTGTGCTAATTTACATTCTCACTAACAGTATATGAGGCTGCCCCTTTTCCCACATCCCTGCCAGAATCTGTTACTCCTTATCTTTTTGATAAAAGCTATTTTAACTCAGGTGAAATAACATCTCATTGTGGTATCAATTTGCATTTCTCTGATAATTAGTGACGGCCTTTTTAAATATAACTGTTGGCCATTTGTTTTTTCTCTTTTGGGAAATGTATATTCAAATATCTTGCTCATTTTCAATTTGATTGTTTTATTACTATTGAGTTGTTGTTTAACCTTTATATATTCTCATGACTAATGCCTTAATAGTTAGTTTGCAAAGGTTTTCTCTCATTCATCAGTTGTCTCATTGTCTCTTCCCTTTGTTACTGTTTGCTTTGCTGTGCAGAAGTTTTATAGCTTGATGTAATCCCATTTATCTATTTTTAGTTTTGTTGTCTGTGATTTTGAGATTATACACAAAAAAAATTGGCCTAGATCAATGTCTTGGAACGATTTGTGGTAGTTTTCTTCTAAGAGTTTCATGATTTCAGCTCTTAGATATAAGTCTTTAACTATTTTCATTAAATTTTTGCATATGATAGATATGGATCTAGAGTCTCTATTTTGCATATGATTATACAGTTTTCCCAGCACCAGTTACTAAAGACATATTCTTATACCAGTTACTAAAGATGTTGCCCTTTTCCCATTGTATGTTCTTGGCAACTTTGTCAAAATTAGTTGGTGTGTAAAACTGCATAGACTTATCTGTAGGTTGTCTATAATGTTCAATTGGTCTATGTGTCTATTTTGGTGACAATACCATTTTGATTTGGTAACTATAGCTTTGCAGCATATTTTGAAGTCAGGCTGTGTGATTTCTAAAACTTTTTTTCTTTTTGCTCAGGATTGCTTCAGCTATTTGGATTGTTTGTGGTTCCATACAAATTATAGGATTTCTTTCTCTATTTCTATGAAGAATGTCATTGATATTTTGGTAGAAATTTCATTGAATCTGTAATTTACTATGAAGTCAGATTGTTATTTTAAGTATATTAAATCTTCCAGTGTATGAGCAAGGACTTTCAATTTTTGTGTGTCTTCTTCAATTTCTTTCATTTTGTAGTTTTCTTTGTATAGATCTATCATTTCTCTGGCTAGGTTGATTTCTAGATACTTTATATTCTTTGTATCTATTTCTAATGGGATTACTTTGAATTTCATTTTTGTATTGTTCACTGTTGATATATATAAATGCTACTAATATTTGAATGTTGATTTTGTATCCTGCAACTTTACAAAATGTGTTTGTCATTTCTAAGTGTTTTTGGTGGAGTCTTTAGGTTTTCCTAACTGTAAGATTATATTGTCTGTGAATAAGGCCAATTTGACTTCTTTCTTTCCAATTTCGATGCTCTTTATTTATTTCTCCTCCCTAATTGCTCTGGCCAGCACTACCAGTATTACGTTGAAAAAAAAGTGGTGAAAGTTGGCATCCTTGTATTGCTCCTTATCTTAAAGGAAAGGCTTTCAAATATTTTTCTGATTCATTATGATATTAACTGTGGTTTATCATAAGTGACCTTCATTACTTTAAGGTTAGTTCTTTCTATTCCTAGTTTGTCAACTTTTTTTTTAATCTTAAACAGTTCTTGAGTTTTGTTAAATGCCTGTTAAGGATCTATTGATAAAATCATATGATTTTTGTTCTTAGTTCTGTTAGTTTAATGTATCACATTTATTAATTTGCATATGTCAAAACAGTGTTTCATCCCTGAAATGAATGTCATTTAATCACGGTGAATGATGTTTTCAGTTTGTTGTTGAATTTAATTTGCTAGTATTATGTTGAGGATTTTTGGATCTGTGTCTGTAGGAGATCGGTCAGGGTGGTGAGAAGAATTACAGGGAAAGAGGCAAACCGTCTTGGAAGGCCAGGAGGGTTTACAAAAGATTCAGTAAATAATTTAAGCTGAAGATGGCTAATTCTCTTACCCTGATGCAGAAAGCAAAGGGTAGATAACAAGGGAATGTAAAGAAACTTATCTAGATAAATTGGTTTACTTATATCTCTGGAAACCAACCTTTGATCATTCCCACGCAGGATTGCTCTCTACTCGGGGAGTCAACAATGTTGATTACCCACAACTTGTGTTCACTCCAGGTCTTTTTCATTAAATCTGTACTAAATAAATACAAATGGCTCTGACTTATTGGGGCTGCACTCTCGTCATCAGCGAGGCTGCACTCTCGTTGGAGGTGCTAAGCAGTACAGTCCCCTAGCCATGCTATCAGGTAAAAATGCCTGTGTCTACATACTTATTTCATCCATCAGTCTGCCAGGGTCTGTGCGATGGACTCAGCATGTGTCCATCAGTGATATTGGCCTATAGTTTTCTTTTTTTTCTTGTACCCGTCTCTGGTTTTAATATCACAGTAATATTGGCCCTGTAGAATGAGTATGAACGTATTTCTTTCTCTTCAATAGTTTTGAAAATATTAACCAGAATTTGTATTAATTATTCTTTAAATGTTTGGTAGAATTAAAGATTGAAGCGATTAACTTTTGGGCTTTTCTTTGATGGGAGACTTTCTTAGGCTTTCGTCTAGCTATTCCTTAGGTTTAATTGAGGTTTTCTATTTCTTTAAGTTTCAATTTTGGTAGGTTGTGTGCCCAGGCATTTATTTATTCATTGATTTTAGGTTTTCTAATTTGTTGGTGTATAGTTAGTTATTCATAATAGTCTCTAAGGATTCTTTTTATTTCCATGATCTGTTATCAAATCTCTTATTTTGTGTCTGATTTTGTTTATTGGTGAATTCTCTGTGTATTCTAGATAAGGTTTGTCAATTTGATTGCCTTTTATAACTTTTATTTTTGTCTATCTTCAATATTGTTGTTTTAGTCTCAATTTCATTTATTTCTGCTCCTTTAAAAAAATTGTCCTTATGCTAATTTAGAGTTTGGTTTGTTTTCCATTTTCTAGTCCCCCGCCCCCCCCCCCCTTTTTTTTTTTTTTTGAGACTGAGCCTTGCTCTGTTGCCCAGACTGGATTTCAGTGGCATTATCTCGGCTAACTGCAACTTCAGCCTCCTGGGTTCAAGCAATTATCCTGCCTCAGTCTCCGAGGTAGCTGAGATTACAGGTGGGCACCACCATGCCTGGCTAACTTTTGTATTTTTAGTAGAGACAGTGTTTTGCCATGTTGGCCAGGCTGGCCTCGAACCCCAGACCTCAAGTGCTCTGCCCGCCTTGGCCTCCTAAACTGCTGAGATTACAAGCATGAACCACCACACCCCGCCTTTCTTTTTTAGTTCTTTGATGATCTTTACTAGGTGGTTTATTTAAAGTCTTCCTACTGTTTCTAAATAAACATTTATTGCTGTAAACTTCTCTTAGTAATGCTTCAGTTCTGTTTCATTGATTTTGGTATGTTGTATTTGCATTTTCATTTGTTTCAAGGGTTTGTTTAATTTTCTTCTTAATATTTTTATTGACCCATTGGTTATTCAGGAATGTGTTGTTTAATGTCTGTGTGTTGGTGTCTCTTTATAGCCTCCCTTTCTTATTGATTTTTATTTTATTACATTGTGGTCAATAAAGACCGCAATGGATATTTGATTTGATCTCTACGTTTTTTAATTAGTTGAGATTTGTTGTGTGGCCTAAGATAGTGTCTATTCCAGGAGTGTTTCAAGTGCTGGTGAAAAGAATGTGTATTCTCCAGCACTCGGATGAAATGTTCTATAAATGACAGTTATGCTTGTTTGGTATAGTGAGTAGCTGAACTCCAATTTGTCTTTGTTGATTTTGCTCCTGCATAATCTGTCCATTACTGAGAAATGGGTGTTGAATTTCCATACTATTACTGTATTGTAGTTTATCTCTCTTTTTACATTTATTAATATTTGCTTTATGTACTTGGGAACTCTGGTGTCGTGTATGTAAGTGTTTATAACTGTTATTTTTTTCTTGATGAATTGACCCCTTAATCATTATTTAATACCCTTGTGTCTTTCAATAGTCATTCATTTGTAGTCTACTTTAGCTGATATAATCGTAGCTACCCAGTCTCTTTTTTATGTTCCTGTTGCATGGAATATCTTTTTCCATTCCCTCACTTTCGGTCTATGTGGGTTTTTATTGGTGAAGTGGATTTGTTGTAGGTAATACATAGCTGGATCTTGTTTTTTTTATTATCAATTCATTCAGCCACACCACGCCTTTTAATGAGAGAATTGAGTCAATTTACATTCATTGTTACTGACAAATAAGTACTTAATATTGCCATCATCTTGCCTGTTTTCTCATTTTTTAAGTTCTCTTATTCTTTCTCTCCTTAGTAACTTTCTTTGTTGTTAGGTGATTTTCTACAGCAGTAGGTTTTAATTTTCTCATTTCTTTCAGTGAATCTACTATAAGGTTATCCATTGTGATGTCCATGAGGCTTACAAAAAACATCTTATTAAAATAAAGTTATATCACAAAGATGACAAATTAACATATTAGAAAGAAAAGATTAAAAACAAACATATGAAAACAATGAAGTCTACACTTCAACTTCATCTGTTCTACATTTTGACTTTATTTTGTCTCAATTTACACATTTTCTTACTGCTTATTACTAAACAAATTCTATAGCTATTAATGTTTATGATAGGTTTGTCTTTTGGGCTTCATACTAAAGTTGTAAGTCGATTGCACATCACAATTATAGTAGTAGTGTATAATGGATGTCCCTGTGTACTTAATATTTCCATTACGTTTTATATCTTCAATTTTTTGTGTTTGTTTGCTTATACATTAGTGTTTTATTCTTCCAAACTGAAAAACTCCACTAAGCATTTCTTGTAAGATGGATCTGGTGGTGGTGTAATCTCTCAGCTCTTGTTTATCTTGGGAAGACTTTATCTCTTTTTCATATTTTGAGTGTCACTCTGCTGGATGCAGTATTCTTGGATAACAGTTTTTTTTCTTTCAACACTTAGAAAACATTGTCCCACCTCCTCCTGGCCTGTTTGATTTTTCACTGAGAAATCTTTTTCCAGAAGCATTAGAGCTCCATTATGTTATTTGCTTCTTTTCTCTTATTTTATTAGCATTGTCTCTTTGTTCTTGATCTTTCTGATTTGAGTATTTTTTGCCTTGTCATAGCCTTTTTGTGATCTAATATTTTTTTTTCCTTACCTTCCTGTATCTGGATATTAATCTTTTGCTCAAGCACTTGAAAGTTTTCTGTCATTACTTCTTTGAATAAACTTCCCATCCTCTCTCTATCTCAACTCCTTCTTGACGCCTATAATTTTTAAATTTAGTCTTTTGATATAATTTTCTACATTTTGTAAGCAATTTTGATTCCTTTTGCTTCTTTTTTATTTTCCCCCCAACTGTATATTTTCCAATAACTAGACTTCAAGCTCACTGATTCATTCATCTGCTTGATTTATTGTGATGTTGGGAGTCTCCAAGGAATTTTCAAATTCAGCAAATTTATTTCTTAGTTTCAAGCTTTCTGTTTGATTTTTAAGAATCATTTCAATATTTCTGTTAAATTTGTCTGACAAATTTTTAATTGCCTTTCTGTGCTATTTTTTTTCCAATCAAAAACTGCTATTTTGAATTATTAGTCAGACGGTTCAAATATTGCAGCCTCATTAGGTTTTGATGGAGGTGCCTTGCTTTGTCTGTTTGGGGAGCCCATAGTTCCCTGTTTGTTGTTGTTTCTTGTGGATGTACATCTATACCTATTTATTTTTGTATTACTTATTTATTTCAGTCTTCTCTTCTGGCTTATTTGATTTTATTGAATATATTTCTTAGAAATTCTTTGTAATTGACTTTCTTTTCTTTCTTTCTTTCTTTTTCTTTCTTTCTTCCTTTCTTTTTTCTTTCTTCTCATTTTATTCTGCTAGATTTCTCTCTTCTTTTTTGCCACTAAATGGCTTCTTGAGTCCAGGCTTGTATCAGTTCTATTGAGTGCCACCATTTTCGTATGGGGGAGGTCCCCAAGTGGATATCCCAGTAGTGTACAAAGGCTGTCTAGGGGTCTGTACTGAGGATACCTGTGAAACAAACAGTTGACAAGTGCTGCTTAATATTCACACTGATTTGTCATTCTCTCTGGCTGAGTTACAGAGCTGGGTTTTCTGTGTTTCAGATAGTAGTCCAGCTTCTAGATTTTCTCTGTCTATGCACAGAGACAGCTCCCATTTCAGGCACTCCCAAAGCTTTCTGTGTGTTGAGTCAGGGATAGGTTTCCTACCAGAAAACCCAAGATGATAGGGAAGGTGTCAATCCCATTTTTTTATAGTACAAAAACCTTGAGTTGGGGAGAAATTTTATGCACGCTTGATGTGAGTCAGATTAGGGGCAGGATATCATATATATGAAAGTCCAGATTGCTTACTGTCTGCTTGGAGTTGTTTCATTTCTCTGTGGCCCTGGGAATTATCTGCTCCTCACATTTCAGTTCTGGGATATTGCTGGTGATAATCTTGGCATATATATATACACAAACACGCACACACATATAATTACACACATATATTTATATATACACACATATGCTTATATCTATATATAACTTTTACATTATATAGGTATAGACAGATATCTATAGATGTAGATATCTATAGATCTATATATCTATATATAGATATCTATATCTATATAGATATAGATATACAAAACCTATATCTATAGTTTTCTGGTAGAGGAATGAATCCAGTTTGCTTCTGTGTCACTGTTTTGGAACTGGAAGTTTAGCTTAATCACAATAAAAAAAAAATCTGAAAACAGACAAAAATAAAAATAAACCAGCAAATACTTATATTTGCAGAAAATAGCAAATATAAGAAAATCAATATACTTCTTGCCAAATACCGTAAAGTCAGAAAATAATAGATATATTTAAATTACTCAAATGAGAAATCTGTTAAGATAGAATAATAAGTGCATTTCAATTATTCAAATGAGAAAACTGGTAAACTATTTTTTACCCAGCAGAAATGTTATCTCAAAATGAAGCCAAAATAAAAATATTCTCATAGAAAAATAATGCTGACAAAATCTATCACCAGAACTTTACCCAAGAAATGTTGAATCAAATTTTCATGACAGTAAAAATAAGACCAAGTAGGAAATTGGTATCTATACCAAAATGTGAAAAGCACTGGAAAGGTAAACGTGCAAGCAAGTGTAAAAAGTAACTATTATTTATAACGTTATTATAAGTTGTAAGTTTCTCACATTATTTAAAAAGTGAAATAATACTTTTTATATGTGCAATGTGGTTATGTATATACGTATATTTTAAATCATAGAAAGATTATTAACACAATATGAGTAAGAGTTATTGCTAAAACACTAATAAGGGCCATGAGAAATCACAAATTGCAAAGTAAAAGGAAAAAAATTCAGATGGGAAAATAGAAAACAAATAGTTATATGACATATTTACTTTCAAACATATAGTTACCTTGAATGTAAGTGGTCTAATTACTACACCACAAAGAAATGGCTGAAATTTTCAGATTTTATAAAATTAGTAGTCCACTTCCTGTCCACTAAGAACCCAATTTTAATATACAAATGCAGATATATGAAGTAAAACAATAGAAAAATGTAGCTCATGCCAGCATTTTGAGAAGACAAAGTGAACAGATCACTTGTGTCAGCAGTTGAAGACCAGCATGGGCAACGTGGTGAAACTTCGCTTCTTCAAAAAAATAAAAAATAAAAATAAAATAGCCAGGTGTGGTGATGTGCACCTGTTGTCCCAGTTACTAGGGAGGATAAAGTGGGAGGACCACTTGCATGTAGGAGGTTGAGGTTGCAATGAGCCATGATCACAACTACCCCAGTGTAATACAGCCTGGGTGATAGAATAAGACCCTGTCTTAAAAGAAATTAAGAAAAAGAAAAAGCAAGTGTATATTATACAATGATAATCAAGAGAATGCTGAAGTGCCTACATTAATAACAAACAAAGTGAGTTCAAAATAAAGATTACAACTGAATATAAAGAAGTTCTATACATAATTGAATGACATTAATTTCCCAAGAAGACAAAAAAATCCTAAGTTAAAATATCCCTAAAAACTGATGTTATAATACATCATAAAGCAAAAGCAGACAAAACATAAAGGAAAAACATACAACATTAAAATAATATCAGAAACTTTAACACTCCTTCACAGTAATTGATAGAAAGTTAGATAGAAAACTCCATTTAGATATGAAAGATCTAAATGACACTTCCAATTATTCTTGACTTAAATACATCAGAATAGTCTACCTGACAAAAGCATAATACCCATTGTTTTGAAGTGCACATGGGACAGTCACAAATATGGATCATATCTGGACAATGAGATATAAGAAGTTTAAAAAATTTAAAACATGGAATATATGTTACTGAATTATATAAAAACTCAAAATAGATTTTAAAATTATCAGAGTAAAATCATATTTGAATATTAAACAACATAATTGTAAATAATCCATGGGTTAAATAAGAGCTCAGAAAGAAAATGAAAAAGTATTTCATATCAAATAAAATTATAAACACAGTATATTAAAATGTGTAAGATGTAGCTAAAGCACTGTTTGGAGGGAAATTGTAACATTCAATACTTATATTTGAAAAAAAAATCCTATGACTATCTAATGTTCTAGCATAAGAAATTAGAAAAAAACTAGAAAGGTTCTATGCAAGTAGAAAAAGAGGGAACATGGCAGAAATCAACAAAACTGAGCATAGATTAAAAATGTACAAAAGATCAATGAAACCAAATGCTGGATCTTTGACAAGATAAATAAAATTGAGAAGCTTCCAGCCAGACTGCCCAAGTTAACAGCGAAGGAGCTTTCAAGTGTAAAAATAGCACAGAATATGAATTATTCTTGCATACTTTCTAGATTAAATAATAAAATTAAAATACTTTATGAGCAGTTATATGCCTATGAACTGACAGCTTATGAGAAATAGACGAGTGCCTTGAAAGACACAAATTGCCAAAGTTCACTCAAGAACAACTGATAACCTGAAAGATCCTGTATGTATTAAACAAATAGCATTCATATGTAAAACTCTGCAGTAAACTGAAACTGGAACCCTTCCTTACACGTTATACAAAAATTAACTCAAAATGGATTAAAGACTTAAACGTAAGACCTAAAATCATGAAAACCACAGAAGAAATCCTAGGCAATACCATTCAGCACATAGGCATGGGCAAAGACTTCCTGACTAAAATGCCAAAAGCAGTGGCAAGAAAAGCCAAAATTGACAAACGGGATCTAATTAAACTAAAGAGTTTCTGCACAGCAAAAGAAACTATCATCACAGTGAACAGGCAACTTACAGAATGGGAAAAAAATTTTGCAATCTATCCATCTGACAAAGGGCTAATATCCAGAATCTATGAGGGATTTAAACAAATTTACAGGAAAAAACAACCCCACAATCAAAAAGTGGGCAAAGGATATGAACAGACACTTCTCAAAAGAAGACATTTATGTGGCCAACAAACATAAGGAAAAAAGCTCATCATCATTAGTCATTAGAGAAACGCAAATCAAAACCACAATGAGACACCACCTCATGCCAGTTAGAATGGCGATCATTAAAAAGTCTGGAAACAACAGATGATGGAGAGGATATGGAGAAACAGGAATGCTTTTACACTGTTGGTGGGACTGTAAATTAGTTCAACCATTGTGGAAGAGGGGTGTGGGGATTCCTTAAGGATCTAGAACCAGAAATACCATTTGACTCAACAATCCCATTACTGAGTGTAGACCCACAGGATTATAAATCATTCTACTATAAAGACACATGCACATGTATGTTTATTGCAGCACTATTCACAATAGCAAAGACTTGGAACCAACCCAAATGTCCATCAGAGATAGTCCAGATAAAGAAAATGTGGCACATATATACACCATGGAATACTATGCAGCCTTAAAAAAGGATGAGTTCATGTCCTTTGTAGGGACATGGATGAAGCTGGAAATCATAATTCTCAGCAAACTAACACAGGAACACAAAACCTAACACTGCATGTTCTCACTCATAAGTGGGAGCTGAACAATGAGAACACACGGACACAGAGAGGGAAACATCACACACCAGGGCCTTTTGAGGGGTGGAGGCTAGGGGAGGGAGAGCATTAGGGGAAACACTTTATGTAGATGACGGGTTGATGGGTGTAGCAAACCACCATGGCACGTGTGTACCTATGTAACAAACCTGCATGTTCTGCACATGTATCCCAGAACTTAAGGTATATTCAAAATAAAATAAAACCACAATTAGATCCTATTTCATAACATTTCAGACTAGCTATAATTTAAAGAGTAAAAAGAATTAAAGTGGTAATACCAAGTGCTAGTAAGGGTTTAGAGAACTAATACTCTCACAATTAGTAGAAAGCAATGCAAAATGACCGTCACTTTAAAAACCAATTTGGCAGTTTTTTCATAAACTTGTATTAAACATACACTTTTATTACCTGAACCAGGTATCCTACTTGATTTAGTTTGGATTTTTGTCCCCACCAAATCTCCTGTTGAAATGTGACCCCTCATGTTGGAAGTGAGACCTAATGAGAGGTATTCGGGTCGTGGAAGTTTATCCTTCGTGAATGGTTTGGTGAACTCCCTGTGGTAATGAGTTCTTGGTATGTTAGCTCAAACATGAGCTGGTTGTTTAAAAGTGCATGGCACCCGTCCTTTCTCTTTCTCCCTCTCGCTCCATATGACTCAGTGGCTCCCCTTGCTTTCTGCCATCAGTAAAAGATTTCTGCGGCCCTCACTAGAAGCAGATGACGGCACTATACTTCGTATACCATCTGCAGATGTGTGAATCAAATAAACCTCTTTTCTTCATAAATTACCTAGCCTCAGGTATTCCTTTGCAGCAATGCAAAATGGACCAACACACTACTCTTAGTCATTTACCAAAGTGAACTAAAAACTTATATTTACACAAAAACCTGCATCTACATGTTTTCAGCAGTTTTAGACTTTCATTGGCAAAAATCAGAAGCAATTTTAATGTCCCTCAACTGGGGAATGGATAAACAGATGAAATAAATTGATCTAATAGAAACTAAACAAAACACACAGCAGATACACATACCAAAACGGATGACTCTGAAACACATTATGTTATGTGAAATAAGCAGGTCTAAAAGGCTACATATTGGATGATTTTACATATATGTTGTTCTAAAAACAACAAAACTCTAGTATCTAAAAATAGCAAATGTATCACAAAATCAAGCTGGTAGTGGGGAGAGGGTTTGAGTACAATAGGACAGGGAAATCTTGCTCAGTATTGGAACTATTCTGTATCTTGATTGAGGTCTGATTACATGTCCGCATGGATTTTTCAAAACTTGTAAATATACGCAATAAAAAGATTAATATTATTGTATGCATATTATACCTCATGAAACAAAATGGAATAAAACCAAATGGTTGAAGTGGCCATTACAGACAAAATAGTTTTTAAAAATAGAGTTTTCTGTTATTTAACAAAATAGGTAGCAATATGTAGTTAACATTACATGAATAAGGTATACATAAAATTGTATATGGTTTTAAAAAATGAATATGTATAGGTTACAAATTTAGAGGAATATTATAAGAAGGAATATTTTATTCAAAAGATTCCAAAAAAAGACTTAAAATATAGAAGAATCAGTGGTGGGGGCACAGGAAGTTTTGTAGGGCAAGAGCTTAAGAGCAGATTTTTCTTTCACGAAGAGATGCCTTTTGTAACAAAAAACAGGCAAAATCTATGAAGAGAAAACTCACAAAACTGATAAGCAGTCGGCAAATAAGTATATAAGAATTCTCACATCATATGTCATTAGAGAATTGCAAATAAGAACAACAATGAGATACTACTATGCACCATTAGGATGATTAAAATTCAAAATACTAATATCAAATATTGGTAAAGATGTGGAGCAACAGGGGCTCACATTCTTTCTTGATGGAAATGGAAAATGGTACAGCCACTTTGGAAGACAGTTTGGCACTTTCTTACAAAACTAAATACACTCTTATCATATGACCCACCAGTGGTGCTCCTGGATATTTACCCAAAGAATTAAACCATATGACTACAAATTAACTTACACAGAAATGTTTACAGCATCTTTATTCATAATTGCCAACACCTGGAAGCAACCAAGATGTCCTTCTATATGTGAATGAATAAATAAACGATGGTAATTTGGAGTACAATGGAGTAGAAAAGTAAATTAAATAGAAAGCCATGAAAACAACATGAAGGAAACTTACATGCATATTCCGAAGTGAGAGAATCCATTTGAAATTGTATATACTATATAATTCTAACAATATGACATTCTGGCAAAGACAAAACTCTAGAGACAGAAGAAAAAATTAGATGTTTCCAAGGCTCCCAAGGAGGAGATAAATAAGTGAAACAGGGCAAATTATTAAGGTAGTGAAACCATTCTGTATGATAGTATAATGGTAGATACATGTAATTATACATTTATCAAAATCCATCAAATGTATGAGGCTGGTGCAGAAGTAATTGCAGTTTTTGCCATTACTTTTAACAGCAAAAAGTGCAATAACGTTTGCACCAACCTAATACAGCACACAGGGTGAGCCCTAATGTAATCTATTGGCTTTAGTTAATAATAATATATCAATATTAGTTCATCAATTATGACAAATGTATCACAACAATGCAGGATGTTAACAAAAGTGGAAACTGAAAGAAGGGACATTAGGGGATTTATGGGAACTTTCACTGTACAATATCTTTGTAAATCAAAAAAAAGTACTATTTTTGAGCAAAAAAGAAATAAAATTTATTAAGACTAAACCAAAACAAAAAATGTTTGTGTTGAACGCTCATTTGTCTGTGCTGGACAAGTAGAATCACATTCGATTTAGTTGCAAGCTTGCTTTGTCAATGTAAAAACGAAAAATATAAACAATGCTACAGTTCCAAAAATGCTTAACCTGACGGAGGGGAGTTTTTAACCCTACACAATCAATCAGTGGAGTTGTTTATTTCAGGATCTGGTGATATAAGAATCATTCTTTGCACATCAGAGCAGGCAGTCAGCAGTAATATGTTTGAATAGCAAGGATTTAGAGGTACTAGAGCAGGATTAATATTGCTTCTGATTTAAAGAGAGTTAAATGTCTAGAAAACATAGTAAACATAGACAATATACACTCACTTCACAGGTGAGTTACACTTCTCATGGAAATATAATAAAATAAACTAATACATATAAAATTAAAAATAAGGCACCCTGTCTTTTGGACATATGAGTTATGTAGATGGTATACTAACGACAGCAACAATAACAGCCAAGTAAAATATATGAAAGATGACTCAGGAGTACACTGATAACAAGCCACAAAGAAGGAAAAGTTGAAGATTATTACAGCTGTAATGCCTTTCATTAGAAGCACAGGAGAAGGAAATGCAAAATTAAAACTTTTCACAACGGATAAAAATGGAAAGACTCAAATAAAGTGATAAGTAAAAAGGTCCTTTTGGAGGGAGCTCCCTTTTTACCACATGTGCTCATCTATCTTGGAGACATTGAGCTAGAGTCACTTTCAGGATAGATACAAGTTGGTTTTGTCAAGGAGGGAGGAAAGATTGTGAGAAGGCATTATTAGGGTGTTTAATGATATGATATGTACAGTTGGATTTAATTAGGGCAAAGTGATAAGTGATGGTTATAGCATAAGAATTAACACAGATGGTAAAAAAAGACAAATTTAGTATCTTCAATCTGGAAAATGTCAGGCTTAGCATAGATAATGAAGTCCTAGAAAATAAAGAATGAAATAAACGCTCTACTTGAAATAGTAAATGATTTTAGGAAGGAAAGCATGCATACACTATACTTGGAATTTCTAAATAGATAATGACTATATTAGCTTAAGTCCGGTTCTCTGCTATATCAACTTTATGAGTCCAAAAATTGAAAACTTCTGGCAAGATAATAAATGTTAAGCTAAAAAGGTTAGACTGTTATTTTAGAATGAAAATAATAAAGTATAATGGCAACGATTCAAATTTCAAATTACTTGTTATTAAATGCCTTGCCACAAAATATATAACCTAGTCCGTTTTAAATTGTTAATTATATCTATAGATAATATTTAGGAAAGATGAGCTTTATTTATTTAATTATCCAAATTATTACTGGAAAAAAATTGATTATCTGTATTTTTATGCAATATCAATTCCAAGTCAAATCGTATCATAAACATCATTGATACACTACTATTTAATGCTGAGGTATCTGAAAGATGTTCTCATCAACAGAAAAAAACCTGTAGTTTTAAGCTAAAGGAGAAATTGATACTAGCTTTTTCATAGAAGAACAAAAGTAATTTTTTAAAAAACGGAGTTTCACTCTTTTTGCCCAGGCTGGAGTGCAATGGCGCGATCTCGGCTCACCGTAACGTCCATCCCCCGAGTTCAAGCGATTCTCCTGCCTCAGCCTCCCAAGAGAACAACAGTAATTTATACAGAGAGAGAGAGAGAGAGAGATGTTGATACCAAAAAACATAAGCTAAATATCATTATGGCCATGATACAGAAGAAAAAACTGTAAGCAGCAATGAAGACTGCAGTCTTAGGACTACCAGGGTTTAGTCCATGCAGAAGCAATTAGAGTTGTATTCATTTTAGAATAAAGCCGTCTCTAGTTATTCAAAATATTGGAACCAGCAACAGTTAAACCAGAGGCTGCTGTTGATCTCCTCTGCCCAGAAAAGAGGTCCAAACCATCTGTAATTAACTTTTCCCTGAAATATTCGTCTATATGAGTAGGAGAAAGGCAAGTCCAGCTGACTCTATTTTCATTATCCCCATCCTTACCATCGAGGGCAGACAACATCAAATCACCTGTAAACGAGCTGGTTCTTCAGAGGAAAATCAGAGTCTAGCGGGAGGCTATAGAGATTAAAAAACAAAAAGCATGGGGGGCGGGGGGTAAGCCAAAATGAAAAGAAAGCAAAACAATAGCTTAGCGATGCGATGAAGAGAGAAAAAAAATTAATGCTTGCTAAATATGAAAACAAAAAAGCAAAAAATGAGTAAAATAAACATTAATAAAGTTTTAAACATCAACAATTAAAATATATCATTAAATACATCATTAAATGGAATATCAATGTGAAAATTATTTTAAAAATAAATAATAAGTAGATATACCATGTACATGGATGATGTATAATCCACCTGAAATTACATTTTTTCTGTACAGTGTGAGCTAGAGGTAGTTTTATTTTTTTCTGAGTAATCTGTTGTCAAAGAATGAGTTATTGAAATATTCTGCCTTTTCCCATTGCCATGCAGAGCTAAACTGATCATAAATCAAGCAACAATGTGTTTGAATTTGTTTATGAGCTCTCTGTTCTGTTACTTTGGTTTATTCACTTATTTTCATACAGTGTATTTTAACAGCTATAATTTTACTGCAAATTTGTATATTTCACTCTTATTTCTTTCTTTAAAAAGGTATTAACTATTTATGGTTATTGTACTTCCTGTGAATGCTGCAATTAGCTTGGAAAATTTTAATTATTCTTTGAAAAGTTGATTGCTTTTGCATTGTATCCTAAAGTAATATGGAATAAATTTACATGTTTAAAATCATAAATTTCCAATTCATGAGCAAGTTCTACCTCCCCACTTAATTAGGTTTTTTTTTTAAGAGTGTTGTATAATTTTAGGTTATTCTAAGTTATTTAATATTTTTGGTGATACTGAAAATAGTGTCTTCCTGAAAACATTTGCTTTTCCAAATTAATTTTTGTACATATGAAGAAACAATTACTTTCATTTGATAGTACATGTAGCCATCATTATGTTATATATTTGTTTACTTATTTATTACAATTTTATTTTTAGAAGCTTTCACTAAAATATTAGTTTCCTGTGGCACTATGGCTTTATCATTCTGTTTCCAGTATCTTAAAAACTCTGACCTACAATTGATCTAAGTAAAGATTAAGTGAACAAATAATTTGTTGAATTAATGAATGAATGTATAAATATTTAGAAACCATACTTTCTAAAAATCCAATTAGTAAGGTCGCATGAAAAATGGTATTCAATTCTCATGGTTGCTTAATAGATTGGAATTTATTGACTATTTTAACAAACTTAATTCAGGGCATCCTCCATCCCACTACAACTTTAAACATGTACTTTGTCCCACCTTTGTATTTAGTGAAATACCACTTCCTTTCCTTTCATTATTCCCTTTTCCAATGTCCCTCAATCATGCCTAGTTCTGTGAAAAGAACATTATAGTGGCAATAGAAGAAGTGAGAAAAAGTCAAGGGAAAATGATGAGGATTTACAAATAGACAATTATTTCAATTCCTTCTTTCATTATCTGTTCTCAGAAACGCTTCAATAGTGAGTTTAAAGGTCCAATAATGTGCCAGGCGCAGTGGTTCATGCCCATAATCCCAGCACTTTGGGGAGGCCAAGGCGGGCGGATCACGAGGTCAAGAGATTGAGACCAGCCTGGCCAACATGGTGAAATCCCGTCTCTACCTAAAATACAAAAAATTGCTGGGCACCTGTAGTCTCAGCTACTCGGGAGACTGAGGCAGGAGAATCACTTGAACCTGGGAGGCAGAGGTTGCAGTGAGCCAAGATTGCACCATTGCACTCCAGCCTAGCAACAGAACAAGCGTCTCAAAAAAAAAAAAAAAAAAAAACAAAGTCATATAGTAGAAAGGAAACTTCGAATCTGATTTCGAATTTGATGTTTATACTCATACTGTTAAGGAAAATAACCAAAACTTCTCAGAAGCAAAATAGACATAAACAAAACAAAAACATGATCCTTTTTAATTCATGCGACAACGTGCTGCTTTCTGTGACAATCATTGCAGGATATCTCTTTGAGTTAATTTTTACTCATTTTTTTTTTCTAATTGAAATTGGTGCCCAATACCTAAGACCATGTGAGAGCTAAAGCCCTTTATAACATTTCTAGGATTTTAGTCTCTCATTGGCATGCTTCATCTATGGTAAATATTTTGGCTGAGTATAACTCTCTACCAAAGAATTAGCAGCCAGTTCCCAATTCCTATCCTAGACCTGCAGAGAACAGTTACAAAGTATTGCTACTCATATCATATTTTGGAACTCTTCTACATAGAAAAAAGCAAAATCTCTTGAAGTCATGGAGCTCTCCAAATTGTTTCTGCCCACATATCAACTGTTCCTTCAAATATGCCTGATATTAATTTTTTCTACTAAATAAAGGAAACAACTGCACCAGCAGGACAAAAAAACTATTTTGTAGTTCTTGCTGAGAAGGAAAGAATGGCAGTTTATATATCTGGCAAATGATAGGCCTCTCTACTGAGACTTCCAACAAAGGTGTTAAATGCATCTCAGAAGACTTGATACTATTCACTTGTGGTTGGCCTCCTATTTAGTCTTTGAAAATATATTGCATAATATAAAAATAATGGAAATTAAAGAGAGTTATTGGGAAGTTAGGCTTTTCACATGATTAAAGAACTCACCATCTTTAAAATGGAGAGTAAAAAGACTAAAAAACACAGAAACTGGAAAATAAATCCAGTATTGAAAATGTAAATTAGTTTGAGTTGCACATAGGAAGTGAAAACAAGAAAGCGTGATTCTTCAGTTTATCAAAGTAGTTAATGATTGGTGGCTATTTCAGGATACCAATTAAGGAAAATGCCCAGTCATAAAATCTTAAACAGGATTAACTATATATAAACTAATTTAAGAAAGCACCATAAACACATAGAAATCTGAACTGCAGGATTTTTGTTTCTCTCTGTTATAAATAACTTTTAATGTTATATCTATTAACCTCAGTTGACACAAGGTCAGAAAAATATACAAATAACTAAATATTCCCAATGGTTTTAATGAATACAAAGAGCAATAAGACGTTTTTATTTTACTTCTATTACTACAATCTTTTTCATTCATATACTATTTGTTCAGCCAAAATGGATTTGGAAACTACAATAAGTATATAATTTATGATATTCTTCCCACATACAGAAAAATAAAGAAATTATCTCCATTTTTTTGAGATCTTTACATTTTCTTTAGGATGGTGAAAGATATGGATTTGAAAAATTAGGAAAATATTTAGACACTAACAAATGAATGAAGATTATATGAGTAAGAATTTAAAACATTCTGTTTCAAATTTTTCACATAGCACTCACACAAATGATGATGTTTATGGCATGCTAAGGTAGGGTTCAGGAAGGGAACTTGTAGCTGGATCGCTTCAGGACCACACTAGTTATCATCTGGATGCTAAAGGGAGTAGTTGCTCAGCACAGCTGCAATTCTTTTATGGTACACCCGCCTGTACTGCCCAAGTCACATCGGCTGTCATGTTTGACTTAAGGAGTACCCAGATGGGGGATTGATAGAAAGTATCATCTTGTATTTGTTGACTACTGAATCTTATTTTCAATACACGTGAATTCATAGATGAACATTCTTGATTAAAATAATAATGGAAAAATGCATGGTGAGAAGATGTGGATCAAGAAAGAATTGTATTTAAAGAAAATAGACAGCTGAGGTTAGGCAATAAATGAGGCTATGAAGATGCTTATAAAGAATGTGGTGAGAAAATCTGGAATTTCAGTAGAAGTCACAATTGAATATGATGGACTAAGATTTTATGTGATCCCCAAAAACAAGTTGAAGAGAATTCATTTAGAATATCTGAGAATTATCTGACAGTTTTGGGAGACAGTTTCTGATTTGAAGTTGTTGCCAAAGATATTGTGTATTGCTCTATTACTGAAATCTATAAATTTGCCTACAAGCTGGCTAAAACTTATAAGCAATTCTTCATTTAGCACATTATTAAAAAATCTAAATTCTGTACTCTTCTTTTAGGCAGAGCCTTGAACCAAATTCACATGACTACAACAGCAGACAGTTTGAATACAATTTTGGTTGTAGCTCATTTTCTCTAAAACGTCATCACATATATTAAGTAAACTTAAATGCTACTTTACTTTTGTAAAATGAAATGTTATCAAATTTGATAAAAAAGCATAATTCCAGATAAACTTTTTATACTTGAAAAAAAATCATTAGTTGGCTGTCTCAGGAATGCATGTCTCATCAATTAACAAGAACATGTTCTTGATTTGGCCCATTGTCTTTGGGATCTTTAACATATTCTCATATATGCAAGCACAGGCACATACACAATTGAAATAGGGTAGTGAAAGTATTCCTTGGAATACCTTAATCCACATTACAAGACCAAGCACATGGTGAGAAGAAGGCTTCTATATTAATGCTCTCCCTTCACTCCACTTCTTCTTCAACTTGGTCATTACTTCTTGAATATTTTGTGTGAATTTTTGGTAAATGTTCACAAATTATTTCGGTTTCTTTTGTATAGCTTCATATATCTTTTGAGAAGAAATGGGAATTTGTTAAGATTTCTTATTTAAGTCACTTGGAATATTAATATGATAAGGCAGTTTTAGAAAGCATTACTGGAATTAACGATACAATATTAAGTTATTATGAACGTCTATAAAAGCTAAACAGACATGTGAAAATTAGTATATTTATTTCCTAAAAATACAATATATGCGAAAGCCTTAGAGAAGCAGTGATTCAAGGCTGGGCATGGTGGCTTGCCCAGAACTTTGGGAGGCCGATGGGGGAGGATTGCTTGAGCTCAGGAGTTTGAGAACAGTCTGGGCAACGTAATGAGACCCCATTTCTACAAAAAAATAAATAAATAAACTAACAACAACAACAAATAACATTAGCTGGGTATGGTGGTGCCTGCCTGTAGTCCCAGCTACTAGGGAAGCTGAGGTGAGAGGATGGCTTTAGCCTGGGAAGTCAAGGCTGCAGTGAGCCATGATCACGCTGCTGCACTCCAGCCTGGGTGACAGCACTCCAGCCTGGGTGACAGCAAGATCCTGTCTCTCCAAAAATGAGAAAAAGTGAGACAGATAGAGAGAGAAAGGAGAGAATATCAGTGATTCAAATTCTGAAAAGTAAAGAGTTTTAAATTTTTTTAAATTATATAAACATATAACTAATAAAACACCTAAGATCCTCTGTGGAAAAACTAATTAAACCTTATTTTGGATTTTCTTATTACCATCATTGACCAGTGTATTTCATACACAGGAACAGGTTTTAATCAACTTTCTATGTTACATAAAATCTACTGTGGTAAACATTTTAATGCACAATAGAATTTTATTTTGGTTATTCATTCAGTGTATGACCTCATACACTTAAAATTCTTGAAATGTCTAACCTTTAAAAGTGTCCATGTCTGGCATGCAGATTATGTGTGCCCTTATTTTTTAATTGTGTTGCTGACTTTATATTAACAACAAAAATATGGTCTCTCATGTAAGCTACATTTAAGCTCAAGTTTTGAACCAGAGCATGGATAAGTACTGGATTTTTTTTTTCCAATTAACCTATATCAAGAGATTTGGTCACAAGATTTGATACCTAAATAAGCTTTGTGAATGTAATAGGATAAGATAATATGACAGCAGCATACCAATATAGTTTATTTTGTTACAAACCAATTGGGGTGATTTGTATGTCAAAGCAGCTGGGCAAAGCAGTTCAATGTTAAAGTACTAATAGGGTGGGAGGCAGGGCAATTCTGCCCTGTGTTCCTTTATAGAATGAATCATTGTTCCACACTGAATCTTTGCAATGCAGTGTAAAGGATGCTGACACAATCAATAATTCCCTCTTGGAAAAAAAAAATGTTCAAAGATTCTATGTGAATAACATTATCCTATTTTCTCAAAAGCCCTTTCCTGCATCGAGTAATATGGCTTCAGACAAGGATTCCAACTGAGCTGTGGCATAAAAAAGATTACAAGGATTCAGTAGATCAGCAGGAAGCACAAAAAGAAAGCATCCTTTCTTGCAACTAGCTTGATTAAACCTAATGATCTAAGATAAAATTAAGATAACCGACTTATTACCAGTATCCCCCCTAAGAATTTGCTTTTCTATTTGTCCAAATTGAATAAATAAATACATGTTACATATTCCAAGAAGGTTCTGTTTTCAAATATTTTAGACTTAAAAGTCTTTATTTTTGATTGGTCTCTAAAGCATCCATCATGTAAACTGGAATGATTACCTCTCATGGTTTTGGTGGGAAGTCTCTGTTCTCAATCCTCCATGCTTCATAAAACCTAAGGAAGCTAAACTTTTATTTCTCATCTTCTCTAAAATGACTAACAAATAAAAATACTTGGTTAATATGGTAATTTTTTGTTTATTGAATAAAAAAACATTAATATTAAATAAATGTTAAGCAAACTTCATTTTATCTGATTATTTAAGATCAAATTATCCCCACATGTATTGATCCTTGATTCTTTTGTAAAGAAATAAGTGGCTGTGGACAAATACGAAAACTAATTTATTTCTTAGGTAACAATTGCATATTAAAGTTTTGCATGTATAGTCATACTATATATTCCTTATAATTTCAGATCTTAATGGTGTTGCTCTCCTCCTTTATATTTTATGGTATATTTGGAAAGAAATTGGACACAGTTAACAGCAGTTGATTTGGAGCCAAAAGATTTTGGCAGCATCTACAAACGTACTGATAACCCCATTAACTGAACCATTGCTTTTGATCATTATGAAGACATTACCATGAAAGTCCAGCCAACACTTGAAATAGGATATGAGCCATCGTGTCTAGGATAAAAAGAAGACTAAATTCTCATCACTGGAAGTGACCCAATTATATTTCACTATAAATAACATCTTTTAGAGCAACACCTGGTAGCAATATAGATATTATACAGACATTTTTCAAGATAGTCTTTTTCATTATTTCAAAAAGATTCATTTCTCCCAAGTGGTTGTCAAACCAAATGGTGCTTAGTTGATATTTAATGCAAGTTGGAAATAAATTGAATTTGCACAACTGGACACTATAATGCTAAAATGAGTTGATACCATGTTAGTCTAATAAACGTGGACTAGCAAACAGGGAGGTTTCTTCTAGGCTGTCTCATCATCAAACTTACATACCTACCTCTCCTACTAATGATCATATCTATATCCCATTTTGGAATTTTAGTCATAGGTTCCATAGCATGAATAGATTTCCATATAGTCAATTTCTAATTGCACATAGTTGACTTCATTTAAAACCATAGATTCATTCTTTGAATTAAATATAACACCCAACAGATAATGCTGGCCAGGATTTCTAAAAGAGTTCAAATTTCATATAATTCTAGCATTTGTGAAGGATTCCTATGTTATCTTATTGTGGCCAAGAACGCCTAATATAGTAGTATTTTTAGAAAAAGGGTCACTGATATCTGTTCCTGTTCTTTCAAATAATGTCTAGCATATAATATACACATAAACTGCTAATGGTGTTTATATATTCCAAGTGCTCAGGTAATATTTGAAAAAT
>NW_012098321.1:3144156-3154418 GCF_000951045.1 Mandrillus leucophaeus
GTGTTTTAATATTGTTCTTTGCTCTCTTTTTGTCTTCAGGCCTCCACTTTATGGAGCTTAATGTAAATATGCTTATATCAATAAACTAAATCTATATATTTAGTTGTTTTAGCCAAATTTACATTTTGAGTCTTACCTCTATTTATAAATTAAAATAATTTGAATTTGTCAAAGGTTTTTGTGACGTTAATTTTGAGAAGGGAAAGACATTTGAGGGGGAGGGCAGAGACCATTCAAATATCATGGAAGAGTTTGAAATCAGAACCAAAATAAATCTCTCATTTGATAATTTAATCAATATAAATTAGTTTGCCAAACCTTATTTTGATCTAACAATACAAAGATAACAAAGATAACAGAGCAGGTATCATTCCACCTCGAAGCTCACAGTGGTAGGAGAGCCCACAACCCTCACAGGAACCTTTACCCATCTCTCATCTGAACCAGCTTAGAAACATTGCTTGAGAACCCAGAAAAAAATGGCTCTGCAGAAAACTTGCTTTCCTCAACAGATACTGTTTTTCATGAATATATATATACACACAATTTTATAAGAAAGATTAGAACTTCTGCATTAGGTAGTTTTATAGGTGGCTCCAGCAAGAAAAAGATATATTTCTGGATATAGGGTATGAAATAACCAAAATAGGCTCTGTTTGGAGGAAATAAGCTGGATGTTAAAAAAGTTGACATAGAAGTCTTGATTTTAAATAAATATTCCCTTTAACTAGTAAGTAAATTTTAGATTTTCTTTAAAAGGCAATTAGAAATGACTGGATATTAAAATTTCCTATAAATTCAACCAATAAAAAACAACTTGTTACATTTATTTTTTGTAACTAATGAACATTATAATCAGTTTATACATCAAGTTATTCAAAACATGCAACAATGACTCTGAAACCCAACAGGAACATGAAAATATCACAGGTTTCTATAACTTTGTATTAGTGTTAAAATACATCTTTTGACAGTGATTTGCTTTTATACTTACAACATTATAACATGAGTGTTGAAAAATGGAACTATTCTATTTCTAATCTATCACATTTTTTCTAAAATTAGAAAACAATTATATATTAAAAATGCAGACAACCTTCCAATTTTCTTATTTTTTCCATTTCCTTTTAGAAAAGTAGAAATACATCCTGATTTCTACCCTGCAGCACTAACAATTGAAAACTTAAAAAGAATTTTACAGTAACCTCTGAGAATATTCCCAGGGGTGGCTGAATTCATGCAACATGAAGAACAGCAGCAGCAGCAGCAAAAAGAAAAAAAAAAAAAAAGAACAAACTTATGTTTCATCAGATATCTGATAAGGTTTGACTGTGTCCCCACCAAAATCTCATCTTGAATTGTAGTTCACATAATCCCCACGTTTGGTTAGAGGGACCCAGTGGCAGGTAATTGAATCATGGGGTCTGTTTCCCCCATGCTATTGTCGTGACAATGAGTAAGTTCTCATGAGATCTCATGGTTTTATAAACGGCTTCCCGCTTCACTCACTCTCATTCTTCTCCTTCCTGTTGCCATGTGAAGGAGGATGTATTTGCTTCCCTTTCATCATGATTATGTTTCCTCAGGCCTCCCCAGCCCTGTGGATCTGTGAGTCAATTAAACTGCTTTCCTTTATAATTTACCCAGTCTCAGGCAGTTCTGTATAGCAGCGTGAGAATGGACTAATACAGTACATTGGTACTGCAGAGAGTGGGGCGCTGCAGTAAAGATAACCAAAAGGGTAGAAGTGACTTTGGAACTGTGTAACAGGCAAAAGCTGGAACAGTTTGGAGGCCTCAGAATACAGGAAAATGTGATAAAGTTTGGAACTTCCTAGACACTTGTTGAATGGCTTTGACCTTGTTGAATGAGGTCTAAGCTGAGGTAGTCATAGATGAAGATGAGGAACTAGTTGGGAACTTGAACAAAGTTGACTCTTGCTATATTTTAGCAAAGAGACTGGTGGCATTTTGCCCTGTCCTAGAGATCTATGGAACTTTGAACTTGAAAGAGATGAATTAGGGTATCTGGTGGAAGAAATTTCCAAGTAGCAAAGCATTCAAGATGTGATTTGGGTGCCGGTAAACGTATTCAGTTTTGTTTTCACAAAGATTTGGTATGGAATTGGAACTTAGGTTTAAAAGGGAAGCAGAGCATAAAAGTTCAAAAAATTTGCAGCCTGACCATACAATAGGAAAAAAAAAAAAGAACATTTTCTGAGAAGAAATTCAAGCCAGCTGTAGAAATTTGCATAAGTAATGAGAAGCCAAATGTTAATGGCCAAGACAATGAGGGGGAAAATGTCTCCAAGGCAGTTCAGAGGTCTTTACAGCTGCCCCTCTAATCACAGGACCAGAGCCATAGGCGGAATGAATGGTTTTGTGAGCTGGGTTCATGACCTGGGGCCAGGACCTTGCTGCTTTGTGCAGTCTTGAAACTTGGTGCGCTGCATCCCAGCTATGCCAAAAAGGGGCCAACATAGAGCTCAGGCCATTGCTTCAGAGGGTGCAAGCCCCAAGCCTTGGCAGCTTACATATGGTGCTGGGTCTAAGGGTTCACAGAAGTCAAGAATTGAGGTTTGGAATCCTCCACCTAGATTTCAGAGGATGTATGGAAACAAGTCCTGGCAGAAATTTTCTGCACTGGTGGAGCCTTCGTTGAGAACCTCTGCTCGGTCAGTCCAGAAGGGATATGTGGGATTAGAGGCCCCCGCCAGAGTGCCCACTGGGGCACTGCCTACTCGAGCTGTGAAAAGAGAGTCACCACCACACAGACCACAGAGTGGTAGATCCACTGACACCTTGTGCCATGCAGCTGGGAAAGCCTCAGAAACTCAATGCCAGCCCATGAAAACAGCCGGGAGGGGTGCTGTATCCTGCAAAGCCACAGGGACAAAGTTGCTCAAAGCTGTGGAAGCCCACCCCTTGCATCAGCATAACCTAAATGTGAGACATGGGGTCAAAGGAGATCATTTTGGAGCTTTAAGGTTTAACTGCCCCTCTGGATTTCAGACTTCCATGGGACCTGTAGTCCTTTCCTTTTGGCCAATTTCTCCCATTTGGAACAGATGTATTTACTCAATGCCTCTACCGCCATTGTATCTAGGAAGTAACTAATTTGTTTTCAATTTGACAGTCCCTTTCCCTTCATAGATGGAGGAGACTTGCCTTGTCCAAGGTAAGACTTTGGACTTGGACTTTCAGGTTAATGCTGGAATTAGCTAAGACTTTGGGGGACTGTTGGAAAAACATGATTGTGTTTTGAAATATGAGGGCATGAGATTTGGGAGGGGCCAAAGGTGGAATGATATGGTTTGCCTATGTCCTCATCTAAACATCATCTTGAATTTTAGTTCCCATAATGCCCATGTTTGGTGGGAGGAACCCAGTGGGAAGTAATAGAATCATGGGGATGGGTTCCCCTATGCTAGTCTCACTATAGTAGGTTTTCATGAGATCTGATGGTTTTATGGGGGGCATCCCCCTTTGCTTGACTCTCATCCTTCACCTTCCTGCCACCATGTGAAGAAGGAAGTGTTTGCCTCCCCTTCTGCCATGGTTGTAAGTTTCCTGAGGCCTCCCCAGCCCTACAGAACTGTGAGTCAATTAAACATCTTTCCTTTATAATTTTCCCAGTCTCAGGCAATTCTTTATAGCAGTGTGAGAACGAACTAATATAATACCTCAGAAGACAAACCAAGAAACAGCTCAATGAATTTTTACTGTTATCATTAATGATTCCTTGAAAAAAAAAAAAAGTATTACAGTGTTTCTTTCAGGTCTGGGAAGAACAAAGAAACAAAAGCTAAGAAAACTTTGACACTCTAAAAAATTTAAATAGAAACATGTTTTAGTTCGGAAGGCAGGATGGGTAACTAATAGCCGTCAAAATTTCTCCTGCAGATATTTTGCCCATCACTTTTACTAAATTTAACATAATTTATTTTACTTAAATAATTAATATATTATAATAACAGAGGGCATTTAATAAATATTAATATATAAAGGAGAAAGATCATCATGAATGCAATGGAATGGTATTATGCTTTGGACAGATATAAATGGCATTTCAAAGTTACTCCTTGAGAATGAGATAAAAGGGTCTCAAGAAATGAAACATTAGCTTAGCATCCGAAATGAGAGCAATTCTTAAGTTGAAACTATAAATTTTTGAATTATTGCATTATAAGAAGAACTTAATATTGATTTTTTTAAAAAAACTTCTCTAGTTTAACTGAGATTTTGAAGGAAAAGAAATGAAAAATATAATACAAACAACTTATTTCCAAAGATAAATATAAAAGCTGAGTAAACATTGAATAAAACTCTACGGATGCCTAAAGCCTAGTATAAATTGGAAAATAACTCAAGTAGTAAGTCAAATTACTTAGTAAGTAATTTGTAGAACAAGAAAAATATCAAAGAAGGACAGGTTGCTCGTAACGAGCAGTATCATGTTGACAGTGGAAAATGGTGGTGTATGACTCAGTTCCTATTTTGCAATTTTTCTTTCTGTTTTAGTTTTCTGTTTAAAAATGATGTGCATCCTAAAATCTTCTAGGAGGTATTATATAAAAAACACAGTCTAAGTTAAGTACATATATTAAAAAATAAAACTGAACTAAAATACATGTGTTTGTCTTAACAAATTAGAACTAAATGTACTGAGTGATGTGCATAGATTTGCCAAATCATTGTTGGTACTGTTACAACAGTTGCCAGATTAAGAAAAGGTGATCACAGAAAATGAAGATAGTAAATGTCCCAATTTTATCAGAGGAATGAAGGGAACTTTACAAGGCTTTGAAAAATTTAGTGTCCATGAATGAAAGACAAGAAAGATATATACAGAAAGGTAATATATCTATTACTTTAAATAATAAAATGGTGGCAATTACTTGGGTAAGAGTTTCGTCACAGATGGAGAGAGAACAGAAATTAGATTGCAAAACATTGAAAGAACAAGTGGGAGGCAGTAGAGGGAGAAAAATAATACGGTTTTATCGTTTTGTTTAGTTTTTATTACTCTTGTTAATAACAAGAATTAATAAGCAGGTTTGTGTGCTAAAGAGGAAGAAAAATAGAAAGAAAGGTAGAGACTTTATATAATGTGTCTTTCTTTACACAGTGGGAGAGAATAGCATTCATTGTGTAGATGGCAGGATTAGCCGTAAAGTAATTAAAGTGTATTTCTTCTACTGGCATATGAAGGAAAGTGTTAGAATTACTTTACTTCATTTCACATGATCAGGTTTCTGAGGAATTTTATTAATAGGTACAATTTTCTTTAATGCAAAAAAGTTAAATCATACATGTATTTAGTTATTTTAAATTTATATTTTAAATTCAAGGTCACATATTGAGGTTTGTGTAGAGGGTATATTGTGTGATACTGAGGTTTGATATTATACTGAAGCCCATCACCCAGATAATGAACATAGTATCCAACAGGAAATGTTTCAGCCCTTGTCCCTTGTTCTCCTGTTGGAGTCTCCGGTGTCTATTGTTCCCATCTTTATGTCCATGTGTACTCAATATTTAGCTCCCACTTATAAGTGAGAACATGCAATATTTGGTTTTCTGTTTCTGTGTTGATTCACCTAGGACAATGGCATCCAGCTGCATTCATGCTGCTACAAAATACATAATTTAATTATTTATGGCTGTGTCATATTCTGTAGTATATGTGTACCACATTTTTTAATCTAGTCCTCTGCTGATGGGCACTCAAGTTGATTGCATGTCTTTGCTATAGTGAATAGTGCTGTGATGAACATACAACTACATGTGTCTTTTTGGTAGGACAGTTTATTTTCAATTGGGTATATACTCAGTAATGGAGTTGCTGGATCAAATGGCAGTTCTGTTTTCAGTTCTTTAATAAAGCTCCAAACTGTTTTCCACAGAGGCTGAAATAATTTGTTTTCCCACCAACAGCATATAAGCATTCCCTTTACTCTGCAACCTCACAAATGCCTGTTATTTACTCACTTTTTATAAAAGTAATTATGACTCAGATGGTCTCTCACTGTGGTTTTCATTTGCACTTCTCTAATAAATAGGGATTATGAGCATTTTTTCATGGTTTTTTTTTTTGGCAGATTGTATATCTTCTTTTGAGAAGTGTCTGTTTATGTCCTTTGCCCACTTTTGGCAGGGTTTTTTTTTTGGGGGGGGGTTGTTGACTTGTTTAAGTTTCTTATACATTCCGAATATTTGTCCTTTGTTTGATGAATAGTTTGCAAATATTTTCTCCCATTCTGTAGATTGTCTGTTTATTCTGTTTATAGGTTCTTTTGCTATACAGAAACTTTTTAGGTTAATTAGGTTCCACTTATTAATTTTTGTTTTTGTTGTAATTGCTTTTGAGTGCTTGGTAATAAATTATTTGCCAAGGCTGATATCCAGAAGAGTATTTCCAAGGTTTTCATCTATAATTTTTATAGTTTCAAGTGTTATATTTAAGTATTTAATCAATCTTGAGTTAACTTTTGTATTTGGCAAAAGGTAGGGGTCCAGTTTCTTTTTTCTGCATATGGTGAGCCAGTTTTCCCAGCACCATTTATAGAATAAGTAATCCTTTTCCTATTGCTTATTTTTGCCAAGTTTGTTGACGAGCTGTTGATTGTAGGTATACTGGTTCATTTCTGTGTTCCTGATTCTGTTCCATTGGTCTACGTGTCTGTTTTTGTACCACTACCATACTGTTTTGGATACTGCAGCCTTATAGTATAGTTAAAAGTCAGGTAATTTGATGCCTCCAGCTTTGTTGTTTTTGCTAAGGGTTTCTTTGACTATTCAGGCACTTTATTACTTCCATATAAATTTTAGAATAATTTTCTTATTCAGTGAAAAATGAAATTGGTAGTTTGAAAGAAATAGCATTGAATCTGTAGGTTGCTTTAGGCAGTATGGTCATTTTAATGATATTGAGTCTTCCAATCTATGAGCATGGATTTTTTTTTCCATTTGTTTGTGTCTCTGATTAATTTTTGCAGTGTTTTGTAGTTCTCCTTGTAGAGATCATTCACCTCCTTGTTTAGATGTATTCCTAGGGATATTTTGTTTGTGTATATGTTGCTATTGTAAATGGGATTGTGGTCTTGATTTGGCTGAAAGTTTGAATGTTATTGGTGTATACAAAAGCCACTGATTTTTATACATTGATTTTGAAACTTTATCAAAGTCATGTATCAGTTTTAAGAGACTTTGGTAGAGTGTTTTGGGTTTTCTAGGCATATAATCATATAGCCAGTGAAGAGAGAAAGTATGACTTCCTTTATTCCTAGTTGGATGCCTTTCATTTTTTTCTCTTGCCTGATTGCTCTGGCTAGGACTTCTAGTACCACATTAAATAGAAGTGGGGAGAGTACGCCTCCTTGTCTTGTCCTAGTTTTTAAGAGGAAAGTGTCCAGCATTTACCCATTCAGTATAATGTTGTAACTTTGTCATAGATGGCTGTCATTATTTTGAGGTATGTTCCTTCAATGCCTAGTCTATTGAGGGGTTTTATTATCAAGAGATCTCAGATTTTATCAAAGGCTTTTTCCAAATCTAGTGAGATGATCATATGTTTCTTTTTCATTCTGTTTATGTGGTAAATCAAGTTTGTTGATTTGCATATATGTAACCAATCTTGCATCTCAAGAATAAAGGCCACTTGATTATACTGAATTAACTTATTGATTTGCTGCTGGATTCAGTTTACTAACATTTTGTTGAAGAGTTCTACACCTATATTTGTAAGATATATTGGCCAGTAGTTTTCTTTGTTCTGTCTTTTCTAGATTTTGGGGTCACGATGATACTGTTTTTATGGAATAAGTGAGGAAGAAATCTGTTTTGCCTAATTCCCTGAAAGAGTTTCAGTAGGATTAGTATCAGCTCTTCTTTGTACATGAGGTAGAATTCAGCTGTAAACCCATCTGGTCTAGCGTTTTGTTTTTTTTTTACCAGGTAGTTTTTTGTTTGTTTGTTTGTTTAAATAACTAATTCAATGTCTGCGCTCATTTCTGGTCTGTTCTGGCATTTATGATTGTGCTTATTTGAATTTTCTCTCTTTTTTTCTGTTTAGTTAGCAGTCTATTCATCTTGTTCAATTTTTAAGTAACTAACTTTTCATTTTTTTGCTTCTTTGTATGTTTTTTTTGGGGGGAGTTCAGTTCTGTTTACCTCTGCTGTGATATTAGTTATTGCTTTTCTTCTTAGCTTTGAGATTAGTTTGTCCTTGTTTTTCTAATTTCTTTAGGTGTGAATGTTAAATTGTCCACTTAAGCTCTAATTCCTTACTCTAGGTGTTTAGCACTCTAAATTTTCCTCTTAACACTGCTTTTGTCAGATCTCAAAGATTTTAGTGTGTTGAGTCTGTTTTGCTTAGTTTCAAAGAATGTTTTGATTCCTGTCTTAAAGTTACTGTTTCCCCCAGAGTTATTTAGGAGCAAGTTGTTTAGTTTCCATGTAATTATTTGGCTTTAAGAGTTCCTCTTGGTATTGATTTCTATTTTTATTTAACTGTGGTCCTAGGAAATGCTTGATTTGTTTACAGTTCTTTTGAAATTTTGAGACTTCCTTTGTGGCCAAGCATATTCTCTATGTTGGAACATGTACCATGTGTATGTGAAAGAATGCATATTCTGTGGTCGTTGGATGGAGTATTCTGCAGAGATCTGTTAGGTACAATTGGTCAAGGGCTGAGTTGAAATCCAGTATTTCTTTTTTAGCTTTCTCACAAGATGCTATTAGTGGGGTATTGAAGTTCCTAACCATTATTATGTGGTTAAGTCTTTTTCTAGGTTTATAATACTCATTTTATAAATTTGGGTGCTCCAATATTGGGCACATATAGATTTAGGATAATTAAGTCTTCTTGAGAAATTGTATCGTTTGTCATTATGTAATGCTGTTCTTTGTCTTTTTGTATTTTTGTTAGTTTAAATTCTGTTTTTTTTCTCATACAAGAATAGGAACCCTGCTCTTCTTTGTTTTCCATTTCCATGATAGATCTTTCTCTATCCCTTTACCTTAAGCCTTTAAATTTCATTACACATGAGATGAGTCTCTTGAAGATAGCAAAAGTTTGAGTATTAATTTTTTTATCCAATTTGTCACTTGGTGTCTTTTAAGTGGAGTGTTTAGACCTTTTATATTCTGGGTTAATACTGATAATAATATCTTCCTATCATGATGGTGTTAGCTGGTTTGTTTGTAGTCTCTATTGGGTAGTTGTTTTGTAGGGCCTATGGGCTATGCACTTATATGTGTTTTTATGGTAGCAAGTATTTAGTTTTGAAATTTAGAGCTCCCTTCAGTATCTTTGTTAAGGGCCATCTAATATTAAAAAAAAAATCCCTTAAAGATTGCATGTCTGAGAAAAATTTTATTTCTCCTTTGTTTATGAATTTAGTTTGGTGAGATATGAAATTCATTATTATTTTTTAAGAATTACAAAATATGCACCCAATCTCTTTTGACTTACGAGGTTTCTGGTAAGAAGTTACATGTTAACCTAAGGGGGTTTCCTTTATAGCTGATCTTATCATTTTCTGTAGCGTCTTTTGAGATGTTTCCTTTCACATTGACCTTGGAAAGTGTAGTGATTATGTGCCTTGGGAATGGTATTCTTCTACAGTGTCTCACGGGGGTTTTCTGAATTTCTTACATTTTGCATACATAGCAAGATTGGAGAAATTTTCATGGCTTGTATCTTCCAGTATGCTTCTCGAATTGCTTACTCTCCCGTTTTTCTCTCATGAATGCCAGTGGGTCATACGTTTGGTCATTTTACATAATCCCGTATTTCTCAGAGGTTTTGTTCTTTCTCCAAATTAGCTTTTCATTATTTTTGTCTGACCATGTTGATTCAATGGACTAGTCTTTGCACTCTGAAATTAATTCCACTGCTAGATCTAGTCTGCTAAGGCTTTCGACAGCATTTTAAAATTTCTGTAGTGAATTTTTCAATACCAGAAGTTCAGTTTTCTTCTTTCTTAATATGGCTATGTCATCTTTCAAGTCTTGGATAATTTTTCTGTCTTCTTTAAATTTGATTCTAACTGTCCCGTAAATCTCAATGAGCTTTATTGCCATCCAGATTGTTAATTAGTATCTGTCATTTCAGAGACTTAAGCCTGGTTAGAATCCACTAGACAGCTAGAGAACTAGGAAAAGCCTTTGGAGATAACAAAATACTTTGACTTTTTGAATTCCTGGGGTTCTTGTACTAATCCCTTCTCACCTGAGAGAACTGATATATGTTGAGAGAGA